>NC_142008.1:75997172-76297172 GCF_049901715.1 Pseudonaja textilis
ATTAAAAAATGCAGGAATTTGTCCAGACAGTCTCAGAGAATCAAATGTAATTGAAAACAATTACTTAAAATAAACATGAGCAATGCAAAATAGCTAAATGATTTCTTGTTTCTATTAGCTTTCCCAAATATAAATCTATAAAAACCCACCCTGCAGTTACATCTTAAACCTTTGTAATGTTTTATTTTTTTACTTCATTAATTCTATAAGCCTCTCTTGTCTGTCTCTCAGGCAATCTATAGACTAAGATATATCTAGTTTTGAATATATCTTGTTTCCCATTCAATAAAATCTGCCATGGCCTCTCAAACTGTTTTTCTGCTGCTTTTATGCAGAACTTGGAATGTATACCATTTTATTGTATTTCTATTCCTGTCCCCATCAATTTTCCCACTGCAGGAAGATTGGAACAGTAGCATCATTTCTTTTTTTTTTATGAGACAGAAAAGGAAAAGGTAAATGTTTTCCATTGAGACTAAGTCACAGTGGAATTTGTCCTTGGAAAAAGGTTTTCTTTCCCTGTTAACATGAAAACAAACAAACCTAATGAAAGAAATGAATATGTTTTAATGAGTGTTTTATATTCTGCTTCTGCGGAAGGTGTGCTGAGTTTTTCTACTTAGATATATTTTTGAACCTACTTCTCACAAGTTAAAAGGAAAATTGAAACTGAGCAAGAAGGAATCTAACACATCTCTAGTGGTTTCTTAAAGATGCAGGTGAAGATGGGGACCAGTTGATGAGCACAAGCTTTTAAGCAAGATGTTACTGCATCTGGATGCTTTTTTGATCTTTTGTCTATGAAATACACCTCACATATCTTGTTTTAGGATCACGAGGGCTGAAGGGCCCAAAGGGATGGAGATAGGTGTAGGAGATTTGGCTATTGTTGGTGTATCTAAGATGGGGAAGTAGTGATAGTTAACAGTGAACTCTTCTCACACCTACAGTGGGACACATGCAATCATCTGCCAGTTGCCAATTCTCTTCAGTAAAAGAGGGAGATCTGCTGTAGCCAATTATATTCTTCAAGCTTTTCCACACATTTGCTAAGATCTGATTCCCCAGTTTTTTAGAAAAGCTTCTCTTTGCTGGTGTGATCTCTCTTCTTGGTTTGATTGTACAGTATCTTATTTCCATTCCTGTAGCCTCCCTCTTTGGCATGACTTCTTTGTTGTAGATCTCACTATGATGTTTTGTTGAATCTGGTAGTGAATTTTTAAGAATTATTTTTTTGTTTGTATTAAAATAAACCATATAATATTTTAAGTGACCCTATTATTTGAAGTTTTAATAATCCTTTTCAAAAAAAACTTTTTCACTGTATCTTCACAGATTCAGGAAAACTTTGGAACAAGAAGAAATAGTAAGAAATTATTAGAACATGGAATACTAGAGTTGGAAGACCATAGAGATCTTGGATGTCTTCTAGTCCAATCTCTGCTTGAGGAGACTGTTTTTTTTGGATAAGGTCCTTTTTTATAAGGTCCAGTGTTCAAGTCTGTCAAGATCCTCCTGTATCGTTTAAAGTGTTGACTATTTCCCCTAGTTTGGTGTCATTGGCAAATTTGATGATTTACTATTTTTTCCTTATCATCTAGGTCATTTATGAAGATATTGAAGAGTGAAGAACATTTAGGTGCACCATGCTTTCCTCCATTTAAATATAGTTCCATTAAAGTCTACACTTTGATTGTGATCAGTCAGCAAATCCCTCTGGTGGTGATGCTATCTATCCCTTATTTTTCTATCTTATCAAAAAGTACAGTGATCTACTTTGTCAAATGCCTTACTGAAGTTTAAGTAAACTACTGTATTTTCACTGTATTTCCCTGAACCACCAATTTAGTGACTGATAAATAATGCAATATGGCTATTGGATATGTCTATGTGACATGATCTCTTTTTAACAAACCCATATTGGCTTCTAGTTATAGTTCTGCCCATTTCTAGGTGTTCACAGATGTGGTTTTTAAATTCTTTTCCAGGATTTTCCCAGGTATTGATGTCAGGCTGATTTGTTTGCAGTTTCCTACACACACACACACACACCCTTTTTTTTTGAAGATGAGAATCATGTTAGCTCTTTTCCAATTCTCACATAGTTCCCTGATGCTTCAAAGTTTTGAAATATTTTGTTTAGTGGTTCTGAGATCATATTTGTCACTTCCTTCAGAATTCCAAGATATGATCCATTTGTTCCTGATTGATTTGGACATCTAGAGTGGATAGATGTTCTCTTCCCATTTTTTTGTATTCCTAATGTGTCTTCTTGTAGGTTGGACTGTTTTTTCTTTTGGTGTAAAGACAAATGCAAAGAATAAATTAAGCCATTTCACTTTCTCCTACCTCCTTGCCATTTACTTTTCATTAGTGGACCAATCATTTCCTTGACTTTTTGCTTGTTTTTTAAAAGAAACTTTTAAAAATCATTTTTGGTTTTTGTTGCAGGTCTTATTCATTCTGAACTTTAGCTTTCTTGACTTCATCCTTGCAGATTTCAGCTATTTGCTCCCTTCTGTTTTAGTTATGCACTCCTCTTTCCCCTTTTTATGATTGTCTTTTTTTGTCTCTCAGTTTATCTTTATGCAGCCATGATGGTTTTGTCTGGCGTCTTATGTCTCTTTGTCTCTTTTGTCTTTTTTCTTCTTCTCTGTGGTATTGTGTTAGAGAGGGCTTTTATAAATCACGTTTTTCGGACTTTCACATCTGGAGTTTTTTTCCATCTTAGGATTTCCTTCATGGAATACTTCCTAAGCTTTTCTAAGTGTGTTGAAGTCAGCCATTTTTACGTTTAAGACATATGTTTGACTTTGTTCAGTTACTGTTCTTCTGTCTGTACTATGTCAAATTCCAGTATGATAGGGTCATTGTCCCTTAAGATTTCCACAACTTCAACCCCATTTATCATTTCACTCATAATTTCATCCCTGTTAGTAATAATTAAATCTAATATGGCTGACCCTCTAGTTCCTTTCTCTCTTTTGCATGACAAAGCTGTCTGATAGGTTTGTCAGGAATCTTTCTGATCTCCCACTTGGTGTAAAGTTTGCTCCCAGTTGCTACATGTCTTCATTTTTTGGTGGAATATTACAGATCATATTTCCAATCAACCAGCACTGTAGTATTTTAAGAGAGTCCATTTCTTCTTCCATCCCCTTCTCTAATAACTATTCAATTAATTCCTTTTCCTACCAATATATAATACTCCCTGTCACATAACTACTGAACATTTCAGTTGTGACAGTTTGATTTATTTCAACAAATCTCAAGGTTTTCCTGAGCATCCTCAGTGATGCTATTTGACTGTAAACCTGTCAACACCTGACACATTTGTTTTTAAATGAAATGAGAACTCTTTGGAATAATAAGCCTCAACTGTATTTTGTATCTCCTCATTTAGATAATTTATTTAAAGAATGGAATTTGTGTTTTGATAAATATGTGGAATGATTTACCCAACTATGTGTTGAAATATGACCTTTTCTTTCTGTTTTCCTTGTGAGCCTTACATTACTTTCTATGCAAATTTATTCATCAATTTAGGCAAATTGTTTCAGTATAGTGGGCAGAGAATTAGTTTTTATTACATGGTGATCACCATCACCAAACAGGCACTGGTTTTAAATGCTGCTGATTTACACATTTGAAATATAATGAAAATGAGGTTCATATTGAGAAACATTTATCAACCCAGAAAATGTTTCCCATTATGCAAATATCAAGATTACTTAGCAATTTCCAACTTTCTACTTTGAATAAAGCTGTTCATTTGTGCTATTTCCAAAGTTTGTGCTTCAAATGCTGGAAAGAATTAAACCCCATTTATTATATGACAATATTACATGAGTATGTTAGTTACCACAACATTAAAATTGAGAGACATTCCCTAATACTCTTAGAGTTTACCTACATATTAGAGACATGTTGTTTTAAGCAAAATCACCACTTTTAGCAAACAAACAAACAAAAAAACCCCAATAACTCAGTAATGGCTTCACATTTTAAAATAAACGATCATTTGGGTCAAGCAAGCCCATATCTTATTAGCAAGGGTTTCAAACTATATTTATTAACCTATTTAAAATTTAAATAAATTTTAACCTTTCAAAACAATTAATGTGTTATTTTGATAATGATTCAAGATAGTTAGTAATGTGGTTTCTGTTGCTTTGATTTTTAACTTTGTAATTGCTTTGAGCAATTGTACGGCCTGCAGATCCATTTTTCCCACTAAATTGGTATGAACAAGAAAGGAAGATAGTCCATGGTAACTGAATGAATCATCTAATACTGAATTGACTACATGCTGATATCAAGATGTGTCCTCAACCACTAATTAATTGAAAATTCAAATCTATTACATGCTCATTAATTATACTTCAGCTTTAAATTCACATTGCAGCCTAGATTCACTGCAGTTTATTCATCCTTAGAGAATTTGGATCATTAGTTTTATGATAATGCATAGAAAATGCATTTTACTTATTGTAACAAACCAGAAATAGGATATCTTTATCTACTTGATTTGAACAATTACAAGCCCATCATTTAAATAACATGAGGTAAATTTTATTCTATGTCAGTCCTTACCTCTTAACTGGCAATGCAGACCAGATTACTTGAGAATTGTATGGCCAGAACTGTATGGCACTCTGTTTTGGAGTCAATAGTTGAGTTTCAATGTCACATTTATTTGATCAGGTTTTATTAAACATAATAAGACTATCATACTTTATTTATAATTACTATTTACAAGATAATATTCATTATTTTTGCTGAAGATGTTGGAATGTCTTGTATCTATTGCCTCAGAATGTGTCATTTCCTTTCCCCATTATAGATTTAGATTGACTGCTAAATGAATTTTACTTCCAGGTGACACAATCACAATTACTAGTTGATTTTTGCATGACAGTGTTTGGTTTAAATTCCATATGCCTTTAAAATTATTATAAAATTAAACTAAATAGAGCAAACATGATTATGAAATCATTGTAGCCAAATCTATGCAGCTGTAATCCAGTAGTATGAGGATAAGACAATGCAAATTCTCCTTTATAAAACAGAATGCTAAATCAAAAAAGTTGTAGTCAAGAGATTCACCATATATTTGTGATTATCTGCAGTAAAAGCAACTTACTTAAAACTTCTCCCTAAATCTTCTGCAGGGCTACTCATGAATATGTGTTTGCAAGTCCTAAAAGAAAAATTAATATATAGCTGGAGAAATGTTAAAATATGACATTTTTATTTCAAAAATTTTATGTTTATTATTAATCTGATTTAAACTGTTTGGTTAGCATAGAATTAAAATGCAAAATAAGCAGTATCATAAAATCAAATGAAACATATAATCACAACTGAGGACATAATCAATGACTATGCCAAGACTGATTTGTGGTCAGGTACCTCCATTCTCCCAATTCATCCAGGTCAATGGGTGTTCTCTCCCTCCAGTGTGGTTTATTGGATCTATAATATCGGTATAACTAGTGAAAGCCAACTCTGCCTGCCTCAGAATTCAGATTTCTTTGGATGCATTACTCAGAACATTGACATTAAGCCATATCTCCTAACTTTCTGCTCCACCTGGACACCCAAAACTCACATGGATGGCAATGGGAATTCCACCCCAAACAGCTGGCCTGAGCTGGGATGCCTGAGGTCCTCCTCAGCCAATACAGATCCCCAAACACTGGGCCTCCTTCTGAGCCTTCGGTCACGCTGCTGCTGCCGGGGCTATCTTTGCAAGGGGACCAAATACTTGCAAGTCTTCGGCAGGACTCGTGCTGGGATTGGCAGCCATTTCCCCCTCTTGCTACATCTTTTGGTCTTCCCTGAGTTTTCCCTGCTCTCCCAAGGAGTCAGTAGACAGCCGGGGCTCAGGACCCTGGAGACTGGCTCCAGCTGGAGAAGAAAGTTAGGAGGGATGGCTTAATGTCAGTGTTCTGAGTAACGCATCCAAAGAAATCAAAACTCAGGCAGGCAGGTCCCTCAAAGAACATGTTTATGGATACATCATATTGGCACAGCTAGTGAAAGCCAACTTTGAAGTTTCCTGCGGTAATAACATTGTTCTGACCCAGCTCTCCAAACATGGTAAACCCTCTGATGTGAACTCAAAAGATTCCTTTGTTAGGAATGCCAGGGGCCCCAGCAAAAAGTTTTTCTCACAAGCTAACAAGTCTGTCTGTCTGGAAGATGAATAGTTGTCTGCCACATCTATTCATCTCCTCCCCCTGCCTTTTGTCCCCAGAGACAGGGTAGAGTCTCATTAGCAGCAGTGGTTCTTCCTTCCCCAGGATCAGCCCAGGGTTTCCATGACTCTCCCCTTCTTTGCCTTCTGCGCAGCCATGTGTCAGGCACTGGACCCAGCTGTTCCTCTTCTTCCTCACCCGCCACCTCCAGACTTGGAAGCTGTTGACTCTCCATCTGAGGGCTGATGGATAACCCAGGCTCTGTCTCTCTCTGCCAGCTCCATTCCCTTTCCCCGCTTGGAACTCCCAGGTTGCCCTAATGCTGACTCTGACTCCCAAGCTTCTTCCTCCTCCTCTGATTTGGCTGTAGGAGGGGCTGGTGGCTGACGGGCCACAACAAGCGTAATTAAAAGAATAACTGCTTTCCTTCCCAATTGTCCCAAGACACATTGTCTAATTAAAACAGTTGGTAGGTTCAGTCATTCCTCTCCCCCTTCAACCGCCACCTGTTGGGATGACCTTGGTTCCCATGAAAAGGCTCATTGTTGTGTCTGCAGATGGTCTATCTCTATCTACCCCAGAGTTGTGTGGTAACTATGAAGCAAATATGAAGCAGAAAAAGATGGCTTCAGTCATGTTCAATTCAAAGTTGATAGTTGGACCTTCCTCCTGAAATCAAAAGAAGTTCCTGGTAGTGTAAGCATAGAAAGCATTAGTTCATCCTCAACCATCTCCCCCCATTCCCAAGGGGTTCTTTTGGTTTCTGACAGGTATTTGTCAAGGAACTTTTTAGTTAACCGATCCACTTTCATGTCTTTGCTTTTTACCTAGGTGGCTTCTGAAAACAAATATCCCTTCTGGACTCTTAAAACTTTTTTACTTTATAATGAGTTTTTTCTTGCACTACAATTGGTTTTGGAGCTACCCAGGCTACTGGCCTCAGCTGAGACCCTATTACTGGTCTCAGCAGACTGCTATGAAAAACCCGATGCACTTTCCCTCATATTATTTTTTATTTGTCTCTTAGGTAAGAATCCATCTTGATCTGAGTATATAAAGTGATTCAAATATCTTTAAGTCTTTCTGCCATCATTGAAGCAAATATTTTATAATCAGCATTTAACAGGGATATTGATCTATAGTTTTTAATTTGTTGTAGGTCAGTGTCTTCCTTTGGTATGAATGTAACATGTGCCTCTGTCCATGAATTAGGAGCTTTGTTTTTTTATCAATACTTCATTCATTACTTCAAGCATTATAGTACAAATTAGTTCCTGTAATGTCTTATAAAATTCTGCTGGTAGCCCATCCAGACCCGGGGCTTTCCCAATATTTTGCCTATTTATTGCTTCTGTCAATTCCATCATTGTTATTCTCTCTTCTAACTTTATCTTAGTTTCATCAGGTATTTTTGGTAATTCTGCCTCTCTCAGGTATTGCTGAATTTTCCCTTCTACGATTGCCTCTTGCTCATATAATTTCTCATAGTATTTCTGCACTAATTTTTTCTTTTCTTTACTTCCATCACATAACGTTCTATTTTCATCTGTTAATTGTGCTATTCTTTTTGATTCTCTCTCTCTTTTCAGTTTGTATGCTAACCATCTGCCTAGCTTATTGGTATTTTCAAAAAAGTTCTGTTTAGCTCTCCTAATTTTTTGTGCCAATTCTTCTTTTTTTCCATTAGTCCCATATTATGTTTAATTATATCCATTTGATTTTTAAGATTTTTATGCTGTGGATTCCATTGTAATTCCTTTCCCAATTTCTTATAGTCTTCTAAAATCTGTTGTGTTTGTCTTTTTTAAAATATTCCTTTCTTCTTGTATAAGTAATAGTCATACCTCTGGCATAGGCCTTCATACATTTTGTAATGAAGTTTCGTCCTTTTTATTTTCTTTTAAAAAGAAAGTCAATTCATTTCCCATGTTATTAATGAATTCTTTTTCTTTCAGAATTGAATTATTCAAAGTCCATCTTGATCTTTTCCTTTGACCCATCCATTTGATCCATATTGGATTATGGTACGTCCAAGTACTTGTTTCAATATTAACTTGTATGTTTGAGATCAAATCAGTTGATATCCAAATCATATCTATTCTTGACCGTGATAAATTTCTATTGGAGTAAAATGTATATTTTCTATTCTTACTGTTCAGTTCTCTGCATATGTCTTTAATGCTCAATTCCTCGGCCATCTGAAAGAAAGATTTTGGCAATGTCTTTCTATTTTTTTAATTCACTTTCTGTGTTTTATAGTCCAATCCTGTGACTAATAGCATTAAAATCTCCAAGAATGCATATCTTGTCATATTCCAATTCAGTTATCTTATTATGTAAGTTCTTATAAAATTCATCTTGTTTGTTATTTGGTGCATATATTGCTATTAAGAACATCTTTGAGTTATCTGTTTTTCCACCATCAATATTCTCCCTTCTTCATCTGTAAAAAATAGTTTGGCTTTAATTGTATTCTTAATGTATAAGATTACTCTTCTCTTATTTTGTTCTGCCAATGATGTATATAAATTGCCAATTCTAGAACAATTCAAAAGATATGCATATTGTTTTTTAGTACAGAAGTAAGCTATCATATAAACAGAGCATCAGCTAGATATAAACAAGTACCTTAAAGTTGTTTATGGCCCTCAAAGACTCGGGATTGAACCAAGTATCAGCTCTTGCAAGAATGCACAAGCATACCAAGATGTAATTCTACAGACACTGCACTTTGTACAAAACATATTGTCAGTTATTGCATTATTTAGATAATACTTCTTATATAAAGGTATGCCATTTCAATTCAGTTTTACTTGTAGGTGTACCATATAAACATTTAAACACAATGATGCAAGAAATCTTCACTAAAATTTATCGAATCTGCCTAAAGCACTCTGAAGTCTGTAATTGCAGATTAGTTGCCCAAATCTGCTACAGGTACTTTTAAATGTTTTCTTGCTTGCTTTTTGAAAAGCTTGATTGCCATCTTGTGGCTATAAATGTTAACTACAGTAATAGTTTCTTAGTTAAATATAGAGGAACAACATACATCAAGTATAAAAACATTTAATACCACACATTAACAAGGTTAATTAAATGCCTAAATTTATATTGAAATTTATATTTAGACATTGGATGGATGATCAAAATATATCTCCTATCAACCTTGCAATTTTCTTTTTGTTAACTGGACCATCATAAGTGTCAATTTGCAACAAATATTGCCTTTACTTTTATTTTATATCTCTCTTTCTTAATTTCCAAGATAATATACTTTATATTTTCTCTACCGTAAAATCATACAGAAGATCGTATATGTATGTTAGATAATACAGGGTTGAAGAAAATATATCTGATAAAATGTCCTGTATATATTTGTATGTGGTCTGTGCTACTTTTCTGAACTGTAAGTTGCCCAGATTCCTTGACTGAGATGGATGACTATAGAATTTGAATAAATAACATATCTCTTTCTTTGCCATTTTTTCAAAAAGAATTAGTATCATAGTATCAGATTGTAAATCTACATATTAGATTCTCAATTAAGATTAGAATAGAATTCTTTATTGGCCAAGTATGATTGGACACATAAGGAATTTGTCTTGGTGCAAATGCTCTCAGTAAACATAAAAGAAAAGATACATTTGTCAAGAGTACAACACACTGATAGTCATAGGGCACATAAACAATCAAATCACACTAGGAAACAGTCAATATAAATCAGAATCAGAAAATAAAATACAAGCTGAATAGTCAAGACCTTGTTGATGACCCAAACTTTGTCAAGGATCTTGAAATACTCACCTCTAACGATCTCAGTGCTAGATCCCACTGTAACTACATAGCCAAAAAGGCATGAAGAGTTGTTAACATAATCCTGCGTAGCTTTTTCTCCAGTGATATCACTCTACTAACTAGAGCATACAAAACATTTGCTAGACCAATACTTGAATACAGCTCATCAGTCTGGAACCCGCTTTACATATCTGATATTAATACAATTGAGAAAGTCCAGAAATATTTCATGTATATAATCCTGTAAAATGTTTTTAAGCCTTTCAGCTAAAATAGATGTAAAGTGTTTATAGTCATTATTAAGAACAGAATTTGTCCTATAATTCTTCACAAAAGTTAAATCTTAGGGTATAAAAATGTAGGCATCCTTCCAAGAGTTCAGTATAGGGTTCCTTTGCCAGTATAGGGTTCCCTTATAGGACAATAGAATTAATTAAATCCTTCACCAAAAAAAGTAGTTGATCTTCAAAATGTTTATAAAATCCCCACAGTAGGCCATCTGGTTCTGGAGCATTGTCTGTTTTATCTTTTTAAATTGCTTCTATTATTTCAAAGGTTGTTATTGAACTATTCAAAGTTTGCTTGTAGTTTTCAGATAGTTTAGAAAGATTTTTAGTTGTTATATACTCCTCCATAGTATTTAAAACATTTCTTTTCTTTATATAAATTGATATAATAATTCCAAAAAAAAAGGTTTGAATATTTTTGATATCCATGTAAGTCTTATTCACCTCTTGCTTGGTCATCATCTTCTTCTCTGTCTGTTTACTTAGTTTGTGTGCCAACCATTTCCCTGGTTTATTTGCATATCCAAAAAGTATTATTTTGTACATTTCAGTTTGCTTTCTGAAACAGAACAAAGAAATTTGTTGTTGCAATAATTTTAGTTGATTAAGTATGTTAGAATCTTCTGGTGAATTCTGGAGTTCCCTCTCCTTCAGTTTAATTTATTGTAACTCATTTTTAATTTTTCATCCATCTTCCTCTTACTCAGGGGTGGGATTCTAAAAGTTCGGACCTATTCGCTAGAACCGGTTGATAACATTACAAGTTCGGAGAACCAGTTGTTAGAAGAAATGACTGGCCTAATCCTGTAAGGAAGGCAGGAAGGAAACATTCTGGTGTTGCTTACAGAAACTGCTTCTCCATCAACCCTTATTACATTCTTGGCAGGACTAGACTTCCTGTCTCGGGAATGTCTCTGGAGATATTTCCCCCTCCTTTGCTGGTACTTTGCTTGTGTGGAGTGACCATTCAAAGTTACAATGCTCCTGAAAAAAGTGGCTTATGACCATTTTTCACACTTACAACTTACTACTGTTGCAGCATCCCCACAGTCACGAGAGGCATGCCTCGATGTGAGTGATGTTGAGTTGGCCACGCCCAGCCAGTAACATAACCACCAAGCCATGTCTACCCGGTCATATGACCACCAAGACACACCCACCAACTAAGCCACGCCCACAGAACTGGTTGTTAAAAAATTTGAATCCCACTCCTGCTCTTACTTGCTTATTGTATTGTATAAAATGCCCTCATATCACAGTCTTACAAGCATTCTGAAATACCGGTTTACATTCTTTAACAATCTGTGGGCTCTGCAAACAGACTCATTTAATTTCCATTTAAAAGAATGAAGATCAAATTTAAGGTATAAAGACACTGGATAATGGTCAGAAAAAGTCTTTGGAAGAATAACTTTAGTTGCTTTGTGAAATAGATTTTTTGTAATCCAAATCTACATATAATTTCTATATAATCCCACCAAAATGGATTTTAGTCCCTGTGATTCAGTTTGCACAATTACATATCTACCTTGATTATCAGCTAACAATAAATGTGAATGTAATTGAGGTTTTATATATAAAACTACCCCATTAATTTTTTTTCTTTGAATTAGAAGAAATAAATTCCAGATCCAAGGTATTATTTATTAAATCCTTTTTGTCAGTCTCTTTAACCTGAGTGTCTTGAAGACATATTATATCATAGTTCACTTTTTTCAAATAGTGAAATAACTTTTTTCTCTTCGGTAGGGAATTTGTCCCATTAACATTCCATGTCAAAATATTGCAATCCATCTTCTCATGAAGAGGAAATTCTAGGGATTCCAGCTGAGGCTCCCATCTCCTTTTCTCTGATAAGTGTCAGATCTCTTTTTATCCTTTTCTTTGTGATCTTTACCTTTTGAAAAATACTATCCATGTTTTTTCAAAAAGTCTTGTGCTTTAAGGACTGAGTTTAGCCTATACCACTGATTTCTAAAGGTAAAGATAACCTGTTCCAACTTATCTCAGCTTTTGTTTCAGGAGATCTGTCAGGGAAAAATATTCTTTGTGTTTCCTTTATATTATAATTGTAATTTCTCTGAATGTTTGCATCTCTTTTCCAGAAACATTAAATGTTAAAATACAAGAGAAAAGTTCATTGGATAGGATAAAAGTAACCCTCTGTTGCTCAATAAATCAACTACAAAGCTTGTTTGAAGTTAGATAACCAAATGCCAATTACCCTAAGAAACCTTTTCTTATCAGGAGATAGTTTCCAGCCATCCTTCTGCACGGTATCTTTTCAGTTTTGGAATGTGCAGTCTATAATGAGCCTAAACATAATTTCAAAAGTGAGAAAATAAATCATGGTACTTCTTGCAGATCTTCCAATGCACCCTTTTTGCTACTTTGTCATGCTGTTATTTATAATCTTGCAGCAGCTAACTAGGTGGTCCCCTATTTTTTCAGCTTCTTTGTATAGGTGGGACTTGTTATCTGTTGCTGTCTTCTGAATTTTGGCTTATAACACATTTGTTCTTAAGGCATGGTCCTGTGCAACCAGAACCTGTCTCTTTCTTCAATTTACTTTATTTTTATTTATTTATTTATTTATTTATTTTATTTTTATTTATTTATTTTATTATGTCAAGCAACTATTAGATAACAGGTATAAGTATAAACATGGTTATAAATACATGGAATGGATACAAATAAGAAAAAAGAAAGAAACAATAGGACAGGGATGGTAGGCATGTTGGTGCTCTCAGGAAAGGGTTGAGGTCAATAATAGACAGTCTAAGGTTAAAGTTTTTTGGGTTTGGGGAAGAAACCACAGAGTCAGGGAGAGTATTCCAGACATTGACCACTCTGTTGTTGAAGGCGTATTTCCTGCAATCAAGTTTGGTGTGGCTTACCTTGTATTTGTATCTATTGTGTGCTCTTGTATTGTTGAGGTTGAAGCTGAAGTATTCATTGATAGGTAAGACATTGCAGTAGATAATTTTAGGTACTATATTTAGATTAAACTGAAGGTGGCGTAGTTCTAGGTTGTTTAGGTCTAAAATTTCAAGTCTGGTGGCATAAGGTATTCTGCTATAAGTAAAGGAGTGGAAAACTCTTCTTGTGAAATATTTCTGGACTTTCTCAATTGTATTAATATCAGATATGTAATGCGGGTTCCAGACTGATGAGCCGTATTCAAGTATTGGTCTAGCAAATGTTTTGTATGCTCTAGTTAGTAGAGTGATATTACTGGAGAAAAAGCTACACAGGATTAGGTTAACAACTCTTCATGCCTTTTTGGCTATGTAGTTACAGTGGGATCTAGCACTCAGATCATTAGAGGTGAGTATTTCAAGATCCTTGACAAAGTTTGGGTCATCAACAAGGTCTGGACTATTCAGCTTGTATTTTATTTTCTGATTTTTTTTGCCAATAATATCAAATTCTGTACCTGTCAATAGTGGTGTCCCCCAAGGCAGTGTTCTAGGACCAACTCTTTTCATACTCTACATAAATGACCTCTGTGATCATATTAAGAGCAACTGAGTTTTTTTCGCTGATGATGTAAAGCTGTTCAATACCACAGACAATTTTGCTACCCTTCAAAAAGATCTTTACTATGTATCAGAATGGTCAAACAAATGGCAACCTCAAATCTCAACAAATAAATGCTCTGTCTTACATATTGGAAAAAAAAACAGAAAATAAAATACAAGCTGAATAGTCAAGATCTTGTTGATGATTCAAGCTCTGTAAAGGACCTTGGAATACTCATCTCTAATGATCTAAGTGCTAGAGCCCACTATAACTACATAGCCAAAAAGGCATGAAGAGTTGTTAACATTATCCTGCATAGCTTTTTCTCCAGTAATATCACTCTACTAATTAGAGCATACAAAACATTTGCTAGACCAATACTTGAATATGGCTCATCAGTCTGGAACCCGCATTACATATCTGATATTAATACAATTGAGAAAGTCCAGAAATATTTCACAAGAAGAGTTTTCCACTCCTCTACTTATAGCAGAATACCTTATGCCACCAGACTTGAAATTCTAGACCTAGAAAACCTTGAATTACGCCGTCTTTGGTCGGATCTAAGTATGTATATAACTACGCCACCTTCAGTTTGATCTAAACATAATACCTAAAATTATCTACTGCAATGTTTTACCTATCAATGAATACTTCAGCTTCAACCATAACAACACAAGAGCATACAATAGATACAAACTCAAGGTTAACCGCACCAAACTTGATTGCAGGAAATACGACTTCAGCAACAGAGTAGTCAATGTCTGGAATACTCTACCTGACTGTGTAGTTTCTTCCCCAAACCCCAAAAACTTTAACCTTAGACTGTCTACTATATTGACCTCACCCCTTTCCTAAGAGGTCTATAGGGGGCATGCATCAGCGCACCAACGTGCCTACCATCCCTGTCCTATTGTTTTTTTATTTTTCTTATATGTACCCATTTCATGTATTCATAACTATGTATATACTTATACCTATTATCTTGTAAGCAATTGACAAATCAAATAAATAAATAAATAAAATAAACTGAGTTATATCAGACCACTAGGCTAAACTTTCCACTATTGATGCAGCATCTAATTTTAAAATGTCTATCTTAGTGGTGCCCACAACAATATATTGGTACTTCTTCCTATTTGAATCCTCTGGGCTGAGTAATTCTTCTATGCAGATAAATAAAGACAGAGCATTTATTTGTTGAGATTTGAAGTTGCTGTTTGTTTGACCATTCTGACACATAGTTGAGGTCTTTTTGAATGGTAGCAGTATTGTTGGTGGTGTTGAATAGCTTTATATCATCAGCGAAAAGAACGCAGTTGCTCTTAATATGATCACAGAGGTCATTTATGTATAGTATGAAGAGAGTTGGTCCTCGAATGCTGCCTTGGGGGACACCACTGTTGACAGATACAGGATTTGATAGGACGTTCCCAATTTTGACTATTTGTTGCCTGTTTGACAGGAAAGCTTCTATCCAGTTATGTCCAGAGATACCATAAGATTTTAATTTTAGGAGTAGTTTTTCATGTACCACTGAATCAAAGGCTTTACAGAAGTCTATGTAAATTGCATCAATTGCTTTGCCCTGATCGAGTTGTGTAGTCCATATGTTTTTGCAGTGTAAGAGTTGCAGATTACACGATAGTTTTTTTTCTGAAACCAAATTGTTTGTTAGAGAGTAGGTTGTTTGTCTCTAAGTAGAAGATAATGAATTGTTTAATAATTGATTCCATGACTTTACAGGTGACGCAGCAGAATGAAATTGGTGTGTAATTTTCAACTAGGCTGGGGTCTCCCTTTTTGAAGATGGGGATGACCGTGGCTAGTGACCATGGGTTTGGCAAGGAGCTGGTCCTGAAAGATTTTTCAAAGATTATGTTCAGAGTTTCTGCTATGGCAGTGGATAGCTTTTTAAAGAAGTTAGCACAATTTCTGTCTGGTCCAATAGATAGAGATGGTTTTAGATTGCATAGTGCTTTTTCAACATTGTCTTCTATAAAATCGATATGTATTAGATCATTGTAATTATCTTTGGTTCGACTAGGAAATACTGGGCATGATCCATTGCTGTTTACAAATACTAAGCCAAAGAATGAGTTAAAGAGGTTGACTTTAATGGTGTCATTGTTGCAGTCTTTACCACTAGGTCCTTTCAGGGGTGGGATAGATCTTGAATCTTTTAGTTTGTTGTTTACGAAATTGCAGAAAGTGTGGGTGGAATTGGTGTGTAGAAGGTTTTCCTCTTGCTTAATTGGTGCACTCAGTCTTTATCTGGTGGCATACATTTTTGTATTGGCTTTTAAAGTTGGCAATGTAACCAGATTTGTTTTTCCTCCAAAGGGATTTCTTTTTGGACTGGAGCTTCCTTATTGTTATGTTTGTTTTTCCTGGTTATGGGAGTTGTTATTGGTACATATAGTTTGATGACTCTTTTGACTTCAAGTAAAAATACGTTGTAATGGTCTTCAACAATATTGCATCCAGTGAAAAAAGTACTTGCTTTTAGATATTGCCAGATCTTTTTATTATCTGCTTTCCTTGCTATTTTTTTTATTGCACTGGCCCTGTATTGGTTTATCTTCCCATGCCTTCTTTCTGTTCTTTATTTGATTTTTCTTGTAGGCCAGTTTGGTCTCTCTAGTACTCAGTAAACCTTCCCAGTATACTAGCTTCAGTGCATCTTCACTAACCTTCAGATATTCTTCCTAGAATGTCATTGTATCAGTGTGTCATATTTTGAAAGAAAAATCCGATTTGGTTCCAATCTGGCAGAAAGATGCTGAAAATGAAATGGAGGCAGGCCTCATGGAAATAAGGTCTCTGTTTATTTGGTTTTACAGAAACTTTAGTGCCAGCAGCATGTTTATGGAGTGGCTGACAAAATGGGATTGGGATAGGTAGGATTTTATACATTCTTTGGGGCTTTGTGATTGAGATGCCTGTTCCTGTGTAAGACTGTGTCCTTTAATATTTTACTGCCTATTGCCAGATTCCTATGGGATCATGTAGAGATCATGGCTGCTCCTCAGGCAAAAGGGGAAATACAAATCCTGGGTGTTTGTCTGAACTAATCCTTTCCACTTGCCTAATTGTGTTGCTTATTTGGAGTCTCTTTGCTTATAAATAGATTGGCCCAGTCTTTCTGAATGGATACAAAATTTCCATTCCAAAAGACCAGCCTCTTCAAGCTTCTATTGCTTGTTGTCCTAACCCTAATCTATCGCAGGAAGACAGGAGCTGCTTTCTGCATTTAAGAATACGTTATGGACAATAAAATTGGAATAATGCAAGAGGTGATGGCGAAGAATGAACAGAAATTGATAACAATGGAAGCCAGAACTGAATGTGTGGAAAAGAAGTTGGAAGAAACAGAACAGAACTGGAAAATATTGTACTGTGAACTCCGGGAGTCAGTGATTCATTTGGAATTGGAAAAAGTGGCATTCTTCCTCAGATTCCAGAACCTCATTGAAGATAAGAAAGAACATCTACATACCTTCATAACAGAATTGATTGCAGAAGCTCTCCAGAAAGGCAAACAAGAGGTTTGGAAAGATATAGACAAGGTCTACAGAGTATAAACACATTATGTGCGCAGGCATAAACTACCAAGATAGGTCCACATATGGTTCATGAGAAAAACAATGAGAGATTGTTATATGGAAAGATTAGAGATGAACCTTTAATCTATTAAGGAAACAGGAGGGTTAGAGAGCAGACGAGGAACTACCAGTTTTTAACATCCCAACTGATTAAAAACAGGATCGCGTTTATGTGGCTCACCCCGGAAGGACTTTTAATATCTTGGCAGGAAAAGAAGTACAAAATTGATTTACTGGATAAAGCACATGAGTTTCATGAGCGTTACCTGAGACCTGAATGAATGAAAGAAAGAAAGAAAGAAAGAAAGAAAGGAAGGAAGGAAGGAAGGAAGAAAGAAAGAAAGAAAGAAAGAAAGAAAGAAAGAAAGAAAGAAAGAAAGAAAGACAGGAGAAATTGAAAAAATTGGAAGCCAACAAAAAGAAAGACCCTCATAATGAGGAACTCAAAGAGAAATGGACCTGGTAAAACATGAAATAAACTTAAATCTACAGGAAGAAATGGCCAGAATACTTAAATTAGTGAAGCAAAACTATTTTGAGAACACAAATAAACCAGGGAGATGGCTGTCACACAAGTTAAAGAAGGAACGGGAAAAAAGAACAATAGCAGCATTAAGAGATGAAAATGGGAGCTTATGCTCCCAGATAGTTCAAAAGAAACTCATCGCCCAAAAGTTTTTTACTAATCTGTATACCCAGGAAGAAATCCCAGAGGAGGACATCATCTAATACCTCAAAGAAAAGAACTTACCTATAATATCCGATGCTGCAAAAGATTCGTTAAACAATAAAATAACTATAAAAGAAATTAAAGATGCAATTGGGAAACAAAAAACGAATAAAACCCCTGGACCAGATGGAATACCATCAGAGTTCTATAAATAATTTCAGGAGTCATTGGAGGAATTAATGCAGGACTTGTATAATGAGGCTCTAGAATGAGCCAAAATACTGAAGACTTGGACAGAGGCATATGCATCACTTATACACAAGGAAAAGACGGATCCACAGCAAATAAAAAACTATAGACCGATCTTGCTCCTAAACGTGGATTTTAAGATTTTAGCCATGATAAAGTCTGAAAGTCTGAAAAAGATATTAAGTGAAATTATTCATTCTGACCAGAATGGCTTTTCTCCCAAATAGACAGATGAAGATCAACACAAGATTGATTATGGTGTCCTAGAATACTATGAGATGCATCCAAATAAACCAATGGCACTTACGTTATTGGACACCCAGAAAGTGTTTGACAACCTAAACTGTCACTTTCTCATTGAACAACTGTCTAAGATGCAATTTGGTGAAAATTCTTGGGACTTATTAAAACAATCTATACCATAACAAACTGCAAAAGTTATAGTGAATGGAGAAACCATGGATGGTCTAGAAATAAGCAAAGGAGTGAGGCAAGGATGCCCACTAGCCACATTACTATATATACTATCACCAGAAGTATTGTTGATTCAGATAAGACAAAATCAGGATATTAAAGGACTGACTAAAAAAGAGGAGTATAAACTCCAAGCCTTTGCCAATAACATGGTATTTATCATGGAGGACCCAAAAGAAACAAGTTCTACACTAATAAGAGAAATAGAAAATTTTGGAATTTTGGTGGGGCTCAAAATTAATAAAGAAAAAACCAAAATAATAACCAAAAACTGTACCAAAAGACAAAATGAAGAACTATCAAATGAATTAGCTATGCAGATAGTCAAAAAAGTAAAATATCTTGGGATTTGGCTTATGGCAAAAAGTTCATCGATAAAAGAAGACAACTATGATAAACTGATACTTCAAATTCAAAAAGATCTAGATAATTGGGCTAAGATACAATTGTCATTGCTGGGGAGGATAGCAACTGTAAGAATGAATGTTTTACCCAAATTATTATTTTTGTTCCAAACAGTGCCAGTCAAGTTAGGAAGGAATTTCTTTGAGGATTTAAACAAAAAAATAGCGAAATTTATTTGGCAGAAGAAAAAAACCCAGATAAAATATAGATTACTGTAAGATAGCAGAAGCAAGGGAGGATTTGGCCTTCCAGACTTTGAACTATATTATCAGGCAGCAATAGCTACATGGCTCAAAGATTGGATTAATCTGACAGATAAAAGAATATTAACAATAGAGGGTTATGACCTGCAGCTTAGATGGCACACATTTCTTTGGGATGGGAAAAACAAGTACCATACTTATTTCCAAAGGCACTGGGTGAGAGACACTGTATTATTGGTTTGGGAGAAATTAAAAAAGAACCACTATGTGAAAATACTGCTATGGCTATCGACAATGGAAGTGCTAATCTACCCTAAACAAACCTAAACAAAATGATAAAATATAAAGTTCTTCTAAATAAAAATGAGCAATTAAAAACGCAAAACCAATTAAAACTACAGGGAATTGAAATAGGATGGTGGCCTTACTTTCAGATCCAAACACATTATAAAAAAGATAAGGATCAATTTGGTTTCTGTACAACACAGCAAGAATTAGCTAAAATATTACGATGGGTTGAAAAAAATGATTAGTAAAAATATAATTATCTATTGGATTACAAAGTGGAAGAGAAAACTGTTAAAGAAAATATGATAATCTGGGCTAAAAACTTGGGCCACAGCATTGATTTGGAACAGTAGGACCGTATTTGGCAGATAAATTATAAACTAACATTGTCTGTCTCCTACAAAGAGAACTTATATAAAACACTTTACCATTGGTAACTCCACCCAGTGAGAATAGTAAAATGTTCCCAAATATAATAGCCAAATGCTGGAGATGTAACCATAGTCAGGGAACGTATTTTCACATGTGGTAGACATTCCCTCAAGCACGGAGTACTGGCATAAAATTAAATCTGGTAAGAGGAGTTAACGGAACAGAGAATCAAACTTAAACTAGAAATCTTCCTGTTCGGCATGTTAGAGCCTAATCTGAATAAAAAACACCAATACTTAATGCTCCATATTATAACTACTGCTAGAATTTCCTTTGCCCAAAATCGGAAATAGGCTACGACACCCCCCTCCCCGAACTGCAATAATTAATAAGATATATGAATGCACAGAGATGGACAGATTGACAAAGATATAGAAAAATAAAGAAGATATTATATAACTATAAGATATGGGATATTTGGTACGAATGAATAAGGAAAAGACGTATAGGCGTCAAAATGATAATGTATGAGAAATCATAAAATAATAAGGCTCACGTGTAAATTTATATATATATAAATTTAATTTATATAACTGTATATGTATAAAATGCTTAGAATGATGAACAATGAAGATTTAAATATAGAGGTGGATAACACATAATAGAGGATATTCACAAATGTAAAAACTGTTATAGTAACGTTGCAAAATGTGGAAATTTGTTTTTAATTGTTGAAACATTGAATAAACAAAATTATTTTTTTTTAAAGGATATGTTTCTCCATTTCTCCTTTGGGGAAATTTTTTTATACTGCCTCTTTTATTATTCCCCAAAATATTTCATTCTCTAGGAGGCGGGGCTTCCCATCATTATCATCATCGTTAAATTCATATGTCACTGTTTTACAAATCATACTGAAATAACAAAAATAATCCAATGTAAAGAATTAACACACATAAACAGTTACACAATACATAACAGTCACAAGAATAAAAAACTTAACAATGTTAGCAATTGTTTAAGAATTATAAACAAAATTTATAAAGTGGATGCTATTAATTATCATAATTAAGGTATTGTATTTGTATACTTTTCCTTCTTCTATTTAAGAGAACTCATTAATGTTTATTGTGCCACAAGATGGTGGTATGAATCCACACTACTGCAAACAATTTAATATAAAACATAGAGCTAATCAGACTTTCATTAGTATTATAGAGTCCGCATAACCAAATTATTTGATACAGAAAATGCACATATTTCTATAAAGAAACTGTAATTTTGCAGCAGAAATGTTATTCAGAAGATTTTCCTATCTTTTTCCTTCATTAGTATCAGATTCTAGGAAAGTGTTAGGTATTAAGACAGATACACTGAGGTCCTGCATTTTACAATATGAAATTTGCAAAATTAATTACATGGTGTGGATGTTTATCTTTAAAAAAAAAAAAAAAAAGTTTTAATTACCATATTTTCTGTTTGTGATATAGCCCTATGTATATAATTTACATGAAAGAGTAAGCATTTTCTTAAGCTTTTTCTCATTTTTCCCCTTATATTTTAATAAAATTCCCTCTTATCTTTCACATTTGTAAGCTGAAGGCATTGAACTTAGCCTTCCATCAATTAAAATTCATTCTATACATCAGTTTATTTTTGCTACTCTTCTATGTCTCATTCATATTTGTAACAGTAATTAAATACACTTAGTATTTAAATGGGATAGAAAAGTGCTACACTCTTAGGAAAATATTATTATAGAAATATAGTGATTTAAAATGCAGAAATTAACAAGATAAATAGAAGTGGTTAAGTGATTTAACACCACCACCACCCAAACTTGCAAAAAGAGGTGTGTGCGGATCTTTCAAAACTGTCCAAACCAGTCAAATTTTCTTTTAGTGGATTTTACTATATTTAAAAATCCACTTTAAGCAAAGTTGACATTTCCCCCATCATAAAAAAATCCCCAGCCATACTAAAATGCTGTTGTTCACCTTGAAATTTAGAGAAATTCATTGAGTTGTTCATCTATAATTTATGATATAGAAAAGCAGCATAAGGGGGGAAAACGAAAGCCCAATAAATAGTCATAATATAAATGGAGCTTGCTGATAGTATTTTTGTTCTAGGTTGCACTCGGTACTTACAAATTCCTTGTAAATTATTGTACTTTCTGCCATTTTATATTTTGTAATAAATAACAATAGTAGTATTTTTATTACAGTAATTAACCAGAATTAAAAACAAAATACAGTAAAAACAAAACAAGGTAAAGTATTACAATTGGTGATGGGTTCATCACTGGATAATAAAAGTATATTTTTAAATATTTTGTATTAAATATAAATAATTTTATGGTATTTTAGGTTCTTATGTTTTATTTATTGTTTTAATTTTGTTGTTTTATTCTTAGCAGAACTTCCCCCAATGGGAGAACAAAATACAGCATCCATGTCAATAGATTCCATATGGTATGCAGAAGGATTTGTTAATCTCTGAGGAAAGGGCTCCATCTTGAGTCCAAAAGCTTGGAAGATTAAACCTCTGGTTCTCGTGATTGATCCAGGATCTTGCAAGATTTGTTAATATTCCATGATATATCATAAGTATGAAATAAACAGTAACACTAGAATAGGGGTGGGGATGATATTTTCAGGAAATCCCCATCCATCTTAGCTGGCCTCGCACACCCCATTTTAGGTCATAAGAGCAACTTTTGTTGGCGCTACCAAAATGTGACTACAAAATTATCTTTGTGAGTGGGCCAAAAAAGAAGCAAAAGTATTTGTTGACCCTCTGCAAATGCAGTTGGGTTGTGCTCTGATTCACTGGGTACTTCAGATGCTGCATGCAATTAAGTAATATGGGGTATTTTTTGAATTCAATCACACAAAATCAGCTCAACAAAGTAGAACCACCAGAACGATGCTGATCTAAAGAGGAAAGAGAGAGAAATGTCATACCTGATTAAAAGTCATCCAAAAATATAGGTTAGAATGGGGAAAAAAAGGAATGCCAAATTAATGTACTAATAAAAGTATGCAAACCTATCCATGAAGATATCAGGGCTGAGCAATTTGATTATTAGACTAAGAGATTGTCAAATTTCACTCCCAAATGAAGAGTGTTAGGGTGGTCTTGAACACCAAAAAAGGGCAGCAAGATCAGAAGGGAGTGAAGTGCTTAGAATACAAATATATTCTTACCATTACAATAACATCTTATTGTTATACTGTTATATATAGAAAGACTTGGGGAAAATTGTGGTAGATAGTGGGCATAGCAGTTGAATTTACCTAAGTGGGGAAGGTTAAGAGCTGTTCCTTAACATCTGCTCTTAGGGTGAGAGCCTCAGAGAGACTAGTAGGAGCTGCTCTTACACACACACCTTTGAATGGGAGCTAGGTTAAAAGGTTTGGCTGATTGGTCCATCCCTGAGTGTCCAGTGAGAGGAACCAGCTGGGCTAGAGGACAGTGTGCTTGATATGGAGGAGTTAAGAGGGGGGGAGCCCCTAATACTTTTTTTGTTATAGCTCTGTGAAAGCTCCCTTCTTCATTTATCCCCCACCCCAAGATGTTTGGGAGTATGAATGTGAGTGGCAGAACCTTTAGCTCTTCAATAAAGGAGGTTAGGGGAAAGAGAAAATGTTTATCAGGGGGATGTTGGGCAGGATCATGTAAAGCAATAGCACCATGGGCAGGGGAAGCTATG
Source organism: Pseudonaja textilis (assembly GCF_049901715.1). Taxonomy (NCBI): domain Eukaryota; kingdom Metazoa; phylum Chordata; class Lepidosauria; order Squamata; family Elapidae; genus Pseudonaja; species Pseudonaja textilis. Next base: position 76,020,958 of record NC_142008.1, read on the forward strand.
GGAACCAGAGGCCAGACTGTTGCAGGGGAAGATACACCCAGTGTTTAATATAAGTGATGTGTTTTGGCCTCTGAACTCATTCCTAGTCCCTGGCAGCATATCCCCAAAGCCCTGGGGCTCAGCTGCTGCTGCTGAATGCCAGGTCAATCAATAATAAAGCTCCTCTTGAGGGTTTGCCTTGCCTAACTGGTAGTTGTATTACCAACCAACAAATATGATGTGAGTAAAGGAATGGATAACATTAAGAAACAATAGACTATTGACCTTAGGGGGACATGATTTGCTGTTGGGATGGCATGCCTTCCTTTGGTATAAGGGAACTAAAGCACAGGGATATTTTAGAAGACATTATATTTGAGAGGCATTGTTTTTGAACTGGGAGAAGATAAAAAGACAATATTATTTAAAAATTCCATTATGGATATCTACCATTGAAGCTTTTTCTTATCCAATAATATATAAAAAGGAACAAACAGTTAGATATGGTGAGATATTGAATGAAAAGGGTAAACTTAAATCTATGCAAGTGTTGGAAGAACAAGATGTAAAAATGAACTGGTCTTCATATTTGCAAATACAATCCAGATTGGATAAAGATATTAAATCAGAAGGTATTTATGATAAGTTGACTGACTTGGATAAAATTTTGATGGGTACTGATGAAAAGGTAATTAAAAAACTTTATGGACACTTATTAGAATTTAAATTGGAGGAGGAACAAATTAAAGAAACAATGGTTCCTTGGGGGATTTTGGATATGGGATTGATTTACAAAAATGGCAAAAATTGTGGTCTCAAAATTATAAAATGACAATGTCAACTTCATATAAAAGAGAATTTGTATAAGATGTTTTACAGGTGGCATCTATCCCGGCGAGAATTGCGAGAATGTTTAAGAACAAATCGGATAAATGTTGGAAATGTCATCAGATACCTGGTTCCTATTACCATATATGGTGGACATGCTCAGACACAAAGAAATACTGGACTAAAATTCACACATGGTTGGAAAAAATGATAAAACAACATATAGACTTTAAACCAGAGATCTTTTTATTGGGGATAATACTGGAAATATACAACAAAGAGTTGAAATATTTGTTTGTAAATTTCTTAACAGCGACTAGGATTGTATTTGTTAAGAATTGGAAAAATGATAAAATACCTACGCAGGAGGAAGTTATTAAGAAAATTATGGACTGTGCTGAAATGAGTAAATTGACATTGAAATTAGAGAACAAGAAGATAAATAATTTTATATGATATGGGATTTGTTTTATCAATGGTTGGATAAAAAGGTATGGTAATGTAATAGAGAAATCTTGGGATAGAAATTTAATAGATTGATATAAAACACAATATAGACATATATAACCATTGGTTGAAAGTATAACCTAAATTTTAAGATAAAACTTGGAACATCTCGTATAAAATGATGGAATAAATAGTTTAGTCATGGATGATTAATAACTGATAAATATATAAGCACATGTTAGTTTGACAGTGTGAAAATTGACATAAATTGTGAGTAAATGACTACAAAAGGATAGCACAAAAGATTTGCAACCAACTGACACACTGTATGTATATAAAATGGAAGATGGTTTTATGTTTTTATGTTTTGTATGTGTATGTTTGTTTTTAAAAATAAAAATTATTTATAAAATAATAATAATAAAGCTCCTCTTGTTCAAGATCTTATTGAGGAGGAGTGAGCTGATCTGGCATGAATTACTGAGACTTGATTGACTCCAGAAATGGAGGGGCTCCCCTCTTGGAGATGTGCCCATCTGGCTTTTAAGTTTGGCACCAATCAAGAACCCAGGGAAATGCAGGAGTGGTGGTGTGGCAGTTTCAGAGAGTCTCTTTTGGCTTTCAAGGGATTTGCTTACAAGTCTCTGGTTGTGAGACCCTGTTTCTGAAGTTGGGCTCATGAGATCAGATAGTATACCAGCCTCCCTGTTGTGTAGCAACCTTCCTGTCTGAGATGTGGAAGACTGTCTCAGGGCTAGCAGTGGAGTTCCTCCAGGTTCTGGGGAACAGCCATCTCTGAATGTGGTTTTGGAAGCATCCCAGGAGTTCATGGCCCCCATGGTGGCCATGGGTCTATCCCAAATTATTACTGGCCAACTGAGGACATTGTCACATGCCAAATTTGATCTTCTTGTTGGAACAATGGCAATGGGACTTGGTGAAAATTGGACACTATATTCTCTAAAGTCCTTGTTATAAAGTGTACTTTATAAAGTATAAAGCACATTTATACTTATCCTTAGCTTTAAGTGGACATTTGGTTTGCTAGATCTTATGTGAAGTGTTGATATTTCAATATTTTATTGATAAACACCTGTAATTTACAGGACATCTAAGATGGACTCCTTGGGAAAAATATTAACTGGGAATCAAACTATAGTGGCTGAAATTAAAAAGCAGATTAATGCTTCTTAGTCCACCAGGTACTCAAATGGTTGCTCTAAGGGGGCTGGTCATCTGCTCTGCATCCTGCCTGTGAACATGGGTAGTTTCACAGTAAGTAGAAGTAGTCATTATTAGGCTAGATAGTTGCTGAAAAGAACATAGCATTTTGTAATGCTATTTGGTGCTAATCCAAAATTAATGATATTGGAATCTGTCCATCTCAGGGATGAGTGCTTTGGATTCCTCATTGATGGATCTGTTTATGTAATGGTTGATAGACAGTTTTCATTCAGGCTCGTAAATGGGTGCTAATTAATCATATTTCCTTGTTTTTGCCCTAGTATAGCAGTACAATCCATATGTTTATGTCGGGTAATAATAAAATAAAAATATAATTCTCTAGCTTGTTATGCTTTTTTTGTAGTTAATTTGGTCCAGTGGATGCCAAGGAACCATAACACAGTTAAGAATTAATCATTTATAACCACTTACTTTTAGGAATAGAGCTAGGGCCAAATCAGAACATGTATAATGTATAAACAGTAATGTGAATTAGTCATTCAAGTTTGGTATAGGAAGACATCACCCCTTAAGTCTTGAGATGGCTACAAAAGTAGGATAAAAAAAAACTTGGCAGAGGATAATATTTGCAACAAAGTTTATGAAAAAGAGTTTTCATTTTTATTGTTATTTAGACATATTCTGACATATTTTATGGTGATCTTCTGGTCAATAAAGGTCATAGGATTTTACCAGTGAAATCTAGTGGTAATTTGGTAATAGAATTATATTTCAGGTCTCTTCAGGATTGGGGAATCAGACAAAGTCATTGGTAAGAGCGCAAGGATTTTCTACTGAATGTAAAAAAAAAACCTACCCTCCTTCCTCTGTCAAATCAGACTAAGTATGTAACTTAAAAGAGAGGTTGAGCATATTTTGTTTAAACTGATGATACACTAGTTTCCTAGGCAGGCTCTTTTATAATGTTCTCTGTATCAGATACTTTTTTTTCTTTCCAAAGAAAAAGAATAGTTGATAGTGTTTTTATACCTTATATCATTTTGTTGTTGTTGCAATGTTGTTGTATGATTGTGTGCCATTAGCAAAGTCAATTTAGATTTTCTCTAAAAAAAATTGGGAGGAAGCTATATGTTCTTAACTAAAACATCTTACTTCCACCTAATCTTCTTTTCAAATTATGATTGACTGAATGTCAACTTTTAATTTTTAGGATTAAGAAAATACTGATCAATTCTTTTTAGTCAGAACATGAGCTTAAAATAGAATCATGTCCCACACAAGTTCTGACTGAAATTCAACACACTGACACTACTACTTACATAAGGCCTATGTCTATTTTTTCATATCATTTCTGAACACGGATCCATCTCATTTCAGTTCCTGAGATTCTGAAGGTGGATTGGGTCAGGCTATAAGAGAGGTTGCATGCTGAATACAATCCTCACCAGAAGCTATTCTAGGGCAAACAAAGATCATACCATGGCCCTTGACTTAGTCAGAAAATGTGCTCTCTATTAGGTTTTGAACCAGGGGTAGGCTTCAAATAATTTAACAACCGGTTCTCTGCCCAGTTGCTGGGTGGGCATGGCCATGGGGGGAGTGGCCTAGTTGGCCACCTGCACCACCTTGAGAGAAAAATGGGCTGCGGGGGCATTTTTGCCCTCCCCAGGTTCTGGAGGCTCTCTAGAGGGCATGGCCTAGGCTGGAACTTTCGAGAGGCCCCTCCGGAACTTCTGGGAGCCCTGTTTTTCGCCCTTCCCAGGCTTCAAAGGCTTTTCTCAAGCTTCCAGGAGGATGAAAACGGCCTTCCTGGGCTCCAGAGGAACTTCTGGGACATCCATTTTCACCCTCCCCGAGCCTCTGCATGGGCCCTGAACATACCTGTGATCCAAAACAGGCCATGTGGGGACTCCTGGGAGGGGCAGGGTGGGATAGGCAGGTACAGTCAGGGGTGGAATTTGCCAGTTTGATGAACTGGCTGTAAAATTAACAACTGGTTTGCTTGAACTGGAATGAACTGGTAGCAGCCCAGCTGTTAGACATAAAGCTAGGGTAGAGAAATGGAAAGCAAAAATAAAGCTTATTGTTCTGAGAGATGGGTATGCAGCTTAGAACAAATGGGGAGAGTCTTTGTTCAGAACTGGTTTATTCAAGCAGGCATTGGAGCATGAGAAGTATGTTAATCATGTGTCATGGAGATTTATGGAACTGTATTCAATACAATTTTATGGAGTTAACTGGAATGATTTTATGATTTTGTTTTCTGCTGGGTGGGGTTTTATATTGAGATTTTCTTATATTTCTAATTCACTTGGAGTTATCCAGTGGAAGATGGCAAAAAATACCCCAAATATCTAAATTATTTTTTGGTAAATAAACCTCATATTCATGAAGGGAATATCTATTTTATTCTTTCACCCTGAATCTCTTTATGGCTTGATAATGCAAGCCATTTTTTTAAAATTAAACCTGCCATCCTGGGCCCAACATTTGAGAAGCCAGGTTCTGCCTGTCACAAGCTAGGACAAAGGGTTAGTGATGGAAGAATAATACCTCCTTAAAAAACCTTGGTCCAGCTGGCCCGGATGGTAGCATCTTCTAAGAACCTCTATACATGGTTACAGGAGTACTAATACCTGACACTGGGTATAAAATGTCTTCAATGACAGATGAAATGATGCATCAGTTGGAGTACCTGACAATTCCTAGTCAAATTTTGGGTCACAATATTAGGGTGTTCCCAGAAGCAACACATATTGCCCCTGGCTAAGTGATGTAGGAAATTTGTGAGAGATATCTGCCTTAAGAAGGGAAAGGCTAAAGAAGCTAGTCCATCTATGTTTTGTAACCATCAATATTGGAACAATGATCAGGAGAAGCTGAGAACTGGTTGAAGCTCTGAAGGCCTGCCGCATCAACATTGCATGTATTCAAGAGATGAAGTGGAAAAAAGAAAAAGCTCAAGAGATTGGCAAAGGATACAAATTATATTATAATGGAGAAAGCAGCACTTGGAATGATGTTGGTATTGTGATCAGCGAGAAGTATGTTTATTATTATTGTTAAAATTGTGAAATACAAAAAATGATAGTGGAAAAAATAAAACATATAATAATGGTTAAATGTGTATTTGTATTGCCAGCAAGGAGAGAATTCAGAGGCTCATAATACCTTGCGGGTTGTATTTGTAGCTTTTATTCAAATCAGCTCAACAGATGAGAAATTCTTCATTCCTAAATGGTGTTGGATTGGTGTTGTTAGGGTTGTGATGTAATCTGGAAAAAATAACAGAAGTATAGATAGTCCTAGACCACAGCTGAGCTCAAAATTTCAGTTGTTGAGACATTTGTTAAGTGAGTTTTGCACCATTTTATGACTTTTCTTGCCACAGTTGTTAAGTGAATCACTGTAGTTGATAAGCTAGTAACCTGGTTATTAAGAATCTGTTTTCTTCATTGACTTCACTTGTCAGAAGTTTGCAAAAAGGAATCACATGATCCTAGGATGCAGCAACGGTCATAATATGGACCAGTTGAAATTCAGCATTTGAATTTTGATCATATGATCATGGGGATGCACCAGAGGGCAGGACAAGAAACAGTGAATGGAAACTAATCAAGGAGAGAAGCAACCTGGAATTAAGAAAAAACTTTCTAACAGTGAGGACAATTAGCAAATGGAACAGCTTGCCTTCAGAAGTTGTAGGTGCTTCATTACTGGAGGTTTTTAAGAAGAGACTGGGACAGCCACTTGTCTGAAATGGAAGGGTCTCCTGTTTGGGGGGTTGGACTAGAAGACCTCCAAGGTCTCGTCCAGCTCTATTCTGTTTGATTGCTAAACTCTGTAATTTGTACCTTTCAAGATTAGAGAAATAAGAATTCATGGGTCATGAAGATGGCTTTATCCCATCCCCAAGCATACATACTTCTACGCTTTTAAAAGATGTTTTAGCTGCATCTTATAACCAAATTTTCTATTGTTGAAATAACATGGTCCACCTGCTATGTCTCTTCTTCTAGGATAAACCTATCCATCATAAGAAAACATAATTATTAATTATGCCATCAAATATTTCCTTTATAAAGACAACATTTAGAGAAAAGTTAATATAAATGTGTCAGTATTCTTGTCACTGTCATTTTATGGATCTGCTGGTTGTGAGCTCAGATATCAGAAATAATACTTGTTCTGTCAGAGATATTTCAAATGATACCAAGGTGATACCATGGAGTTTTCTACCATATGTTTTTGGGTCCTGGACCTTCATCCTATTTTTGGGCAAAGTGGTTTACATATTCTAACAGCAATGATAGATAAAATCATTTTAAAAAGGGGGACTTATTAGAAAAAAAATTCTGAGAAAGCTTATATGTTTTTTGTAAAGCTGATCCTATAGTAATAACAATAGCATGTACAGACTTATGTACAGATTCACAGTGCCTTACAGCAGTGCTCTCCAAACTTTCTAGCTTTGCACACCAGCTGGCGGGAGAGGGGATGGTTCTGCATGAGCAGTGAATGAGCATGCACATGCAGTCACCTGCCAGTTGCACAAATGGAGCTATGCATGCATGCTGACCCACCCCTTCTGTGGCCCACTTCTGAATGGCCATGGCCCGGTAGTGGGCTGCAGCCCAGGAATTGGGAACCCCTGCTTTAAGCACTCTCTAAGTAGTTTACAGTGTCAGCATATTGCCTCCAACAATCTGGGTCCTCGTTTTACTAATTCCAGAAGGATGGAAGGGTAAGTCAACTTTGAGCCAGTCAGGACTGAATTCCTGGCAGTGGGCAGAGTCAGCCTACAATACTGCATTCTAACCATTTCACCAGCACGATTCTTCCACTGCACCATCATGGCTCTTATGCTGGGAGGTTGAGATCAAAGACAGCTGATGGATCACTATCCAAACTGGAAAGCAGAATTCAAATGGAATTAAATTGAATGAAACAATTTAAAGGTAATTGTTGGAGTTCATGCTCAAGTGAAATATCCAACTGATCTAAGGAGAAGAAAAATACTTCTTTAAAACTTGTGAAATTTCTCAAGGGGCTTCTTCTTATATCTCCACAGAGAGACTTAATATAGTAGGAGAGAATTTAATTTATTCTGGGATTACTTTGCAGTCAAAGCACATCGAACAAATAGATTAGTTGAACTGTTATGCATAGAAATGTTAATCCCCTTTAGGTATATATACAATTGAACAAATTGGCTTGAGATTCATAAATGTTTTCATGTAGTGACAAAAAAGCACTCAATATCTCTAAGGGCAGATTTAAAGTGCTAGATAAGGCAGTTGAGCACAGATACGTTTATGTACAAAAATAAATGCTAGAAATTGTGTACGATGTTGCAAATCCATGACACTTTCAATTTTTACCCCAAAACCTCCATCAGAAGTATGCTATTGTATTGGCAAAAATTGTGGTCCCAAAACTATAAAATGACAATGTCAACTGCTTATAAAGAAAATTTGTATAAGATGTTTTACAGGTGGCATCTACCCCTGACGAGAATTGCGAGACTGCTTAAGAACAAATTGGATAAATATTGGAAATGTCATCAGATACCTGGTTCATATTACCATATGTGGTGGACGTGTCTGGATGCAAAAAGATATTGGACTAAAATCCACACATGGTTGAAAAAATGATAAAACAACACATAGACTTTAAACCAGAGATATTTTTACTGGAATTATACAGAAATATACAATAAAGAATTGAAATATTTGATTGTAAATGCTTTAAAAGCAGCTAGAATTATTTGCTAAGAATTGGAAAAGTGAAAAAAATACCTATGCAGGAGGAAGTTATTAAGAAAACTATGGACTGTGCTGAAATGAGTAAATTGACATTTGAAATTAAGAACAAGAAGACAAACAATTTTATATGATATGAGACTTATTTTATCAATGGTTAGATAAAAAGACATGGTAATGAAATAGATTAGGAAATTTTATAATAGAATACTAATAGATTGATATAGAACATAACATAAAAATATATAACCATTGGACGAATGCATAATATAAATGTATAATAAAATCTAGAATATCTCATATGAAATGATGGAATAATAGTTTAGTCAAATGAATGATTAATAACTGATAAATATATAAGCATATGTTGGATTGACAATGTGAGAATCTATATAACCTATGAGTAAGGACTATGAAAGGATAGCACAAAAGATTTGCAACCGACACACTGTATGTATATAACTGGAAGATGGTTTTATGTTTTTTATGTTTTGTCTGTATACGTTTGTCTATATATATATATATATATGTAAAAAAAGAAAAAAGAACCACCAGGAAGAAAGCTATCAAACAGAACATCATTACTGAAGGAAAATGATTTTTATTCCAACCTCCAATGTTTCTGTTCTCCCAAATTCTCTGAATGCCCATTAGATTCCTGCAAACAGGCTTGGGAGAGCAATGCAATTCAGAGAAGGAGATTTTGTCCAAATGTTCTACTTGGCCTGTTTATTCTCATTCAGTAGGATACAGTCTAAAAGTAGTTTTCTTGGCAGACTTCTAATATTTCCTATGAAATGGAATATACCATATATCTCCCATGCATATGGCAGGAAGAAAAACATTATATATAAATATTTCAATTGGAAGGTCTTTGGTATAACTAAAAGACAATCATGCACATTCCTTAAGGTACACTGAGGAATACGTAATTCAGGCTTATGGGAAGACATTCATAACAGAATAGCAGAGTTGAAAAGGACCTGGAAAATCTTCTAATATATCCTTTGCTTAGTCTGGGAACCCTATACCATTCCAGACAAATGGCTCTCCAATCTCTTCCTAAAAATCTCCAGTGATGGAGGACCCCCAACCTCTGGAGACAAGTCAGAATAAAAGAATAACAGTTGGAAGGGACTTTGGAGGTCTTCTAGTACAACCTTTGCTCAAGGGGACCCTATATCCTTTCATACAAATGGTTATTCAAACTTTTTTTTTTAAACTCTTCCAATGTCAAAGCATCCACAACCTCTGGTGATAGAAGAGTCCACTGATTAATAGTGCTCACTTTCAGCAAATTTCTTCTTAACTTCTTCTTAATTTTTATTTCTTAATTAATTCTCCTTGATGAGTTTCCATCAGTGACATCTTTTCTTGCCTTCAAGTGCTGTGAAGAATAGGTTGACCCCACTCTTCAAGTTTGATTTTCAGGTGCCCCTTGTTTGGTTCATATGAAGACTGCGATGCTTGAAGTTCAAAAATTATAGTTCAGTTTAAATTGTGCATTTGTGTGTGTGAAAGAGAGAGAGTGAGAGTGGGAGAATATTGTATTGAGTGATAGACATTCAACCTGCAGCATTGTTATTAGCGGCTAATGACTACATTTAATTCCTTTCCCAAAAAGAGCTTTTTCATACAACATGCAGAAAATCAAGGGATTTGTGTGTGTGTGTGTGTGTGTGTGTGAGAGAGAGAGAGAGAGAGAGAGAGAGAGAGTGTATTTGAGTTTGTGGGTGACTTTTTATTGTACCAAAATGGTTTTAAAATTGTGGCAGAAAACTCCCTTGGTATTTCAGCCTATCGGCAGGCCAAGATAAGGTTGACTGAAGGAAAGTCTGTGATGCATTTTGGCTATAAAATGAAACATCTTTCTAGGGAGCTGGAGATAAAGAAATATGCCAAATTCCTTTTCTTAAAATTAGAACTGCCATAAATGAACTTTTTTTATATAAGCAAGGCTTTACAATCTAGATCACAGAATAGGTAATATTGCCTATACTGCATTAATGAGGACATACATGAAATATTGCATTCAGCTGTGATCACCATGATACAGAAAAGATGCTGATACCCCACAAAGAGTGCAGACCAACAAAGATGATAAGGAATCTGGAGGCTAAACTGTATGATGAACTATGTATATCTAGCCTATCAACGAGAATGATGAGGGATGACATAATAGATGCCTTCCAGTATTTCAGGAAAAGTCACAGAGAAGAGGGAGTTGACTTATTCTCCAAAGCACCTGAGATCAGGACAAGGAGTAATGGGTGGAAGCTCATTAAAGTTATTGTATTAACAATAGAGGCCTTGTTTATCAAGCACTGAACCTAAAGCTATGACATGATTTTAACTGAAATTGTGATAATATAGCTGTTAACACACACATTTTATTTCTACTGCAGTAATGGAACTAATCTGGCCAAATTTCATGCAATGGAATTAAGTTTTAGTGAATATGGATTTGCTTATTGGTTGTGACTTTGTATCATCTAAATTATATGAGTAATCAACTTGTTCCATTTTTTTGACATTAATATCTCCTTTGAAAGCAACTCATTTGATTTTGAAATCCCTTTTGGGACAACACACTGAAATGGAGATGCCATCTGTCATCCTGACTGAGACCAGCTCCATGAATGGAATGCCATCACTGCACTGCTATCACAATCAAAGAGCATTGAATGTTGAGGAGATAATTGCCCCGAGTGCCAAAGGCTTTCATTTTGGTAAAGAGCAGATTTCAGAACTAAAAACAGACATAAAAAGCATATTTTTCTTTGTGTCTTTGTAATATTCTTGTTGCTTCTAATCTTCCCCAAAAGATATGAACACAATCAACTTTTTACTATTAATGCTTTAGCTTAGCTGTGGAGTTTTATTGCTTTTGTCATGGAACCGAAGCTGGAATTTGGATTGGTATAGTCACAAAGTGAAGACCTGACAATCAGAACTTAATGGACTCATATGCTTCAGTTAGATAATTGTTTGTAGATGTTTGTTAGCCATTTGATAAAACACCTTTGTCAAGTAATGACTAGGAGGAGTGTGTTTACATTTTAATGATTTCCATTTGATTTGCTTATTGTTTAAGAAATGCATAATTTTTACTTGTGCACACTCCACAAGTTTTCTCTTAAAGGTAACTGTTACTTCACCTTTAATCAGCACAAAATACCATTCTCTCTTGTCTCAAATAGATACTGATATTAATATTTACCTTGGCATGGCTGCATAAAGGACAGCAGAATTTAATTTTAAATTGGCGCCTTATTGTCCTTCTTTCATCTTTTAAGTAGAGGGAACAGCAGTAGCTGATGAATACATACATGCACCTGCATATTTTAATGACTATGGTTTTGAATGAGGAATTGGATATCTGATCCTACTTCTTGCTGCCAAACAAACATATGCATCCTTTCCTCTGCAACACTGAAAAAAGAAGAAAGGGGGAAGGATCAATGGAATAGCATGAATTGTTTGTGAAAGGAATGAGGTTGCTATGATCTGTTCCTTAACCTCATTCGCAATGCAGCAGAGAGAAAATATACTTTTTTTGAAGCTTCTAACAAAAATGAAATTCATCCAAAGAACCAGACCAAGAAAGAAGGAAGAATGTTGCTTCTTTTTCTTTCCAATATACTGCCACAACTTTGGGCACATTTGAGGTTTAGTGTTGACATTGTAAAAGGAACAATTTGAACATACATCTAAAGGTACATCTAATCTGGCATTAGAAGGAGAACTAAGAAAGAGAAAGGTCTATTATTTAGTAGCTACCAAATTTTTAAAAAAGAAACAAAATATTTTTAGGCAGGTAGTCTGGCAGGCATAATTATTTAAAACTAAAGACTTCAATGGCATGAATATAAGATTTAAACTCTTCAATCAATGCCCTATTCGGTAATGAGCAATCCAAAATAAATCTGAATCTTAAAAGTTTAAAGATTATCTCATTACTTAAAATCTAAGCTGTTTCCAGTTCTACAGCTGCTTTCCCTCCCCTCAAAATAACTCTCATCCCACAAAATAATTAAATCATCTGAAAAGGAATTGTGTTGTTCTTCATTACTGTAGCCAGTGTTTTCTTACTTTAATGAAACAACATTATTGGTGTTTTTTTTTAAGTTTTTTATTTTAACAACAAAACAAGGACGCTAGAAAATATTGGACTAAAATTCGCATATGGTTGGAAAAAATGATAAAGACACATATAGACTTGAAACCAGAGATTTTTTTTATTGGGAATCTTACCTGATACATATAATAAAAATTTGAAGTATTTGATTGTAAATGTATTAACAGCAGCTAGGATTGTATTTGCTAAAAACTGGAAGAGTGAGAAAACTCCATCAGAGGAAGAAATGATTAAGAAAATATTGGATTGTGCTGAAATGAGTAAATTGACATTTGAAATTAGAGAACAAGAAGATAAACAATTTTATGAAGTTTGGGATCTTTTTTATCAATGGTTAGATAATAAAAAATAATAATAGAACATTTAGACTTAGGATATATTTTTTTTCTTTTTTTTGATATTATTTTTATGAAACAACATTATTGTTTTTTTCCTTTTGGGGTTTTATTAACTATAAGAACAGGATGAATATAAGACAGCTGAGTTAGAATATATGCGCACTGCATTGCAGTGATTACAATTTCTTAAATTCTTTCTATTCCTATACAAAGTAATGCTGTGGGACTGAATTATATCATTATAAGCAAGCAGTCTTCAAATATTTGAGAGGCTGCTACAGAAAGGAGGGCATGCAATTTTAGGGCAAGACAAAAGTTAATGGATGGAAATTTATCAAAGAGAGATCTAAGAGAACTAAGAAAAAATTTCCTGACAGAGGGAACAATGAATAAGTGGAGTGACTTGTCTCCAGGAATTGTGGGTGTTCCATCAGTGGAGATTTTAAAGAAAAGGTGGGACAGCCATTTGTATGGAATGGTATAGAGTCTCCTGCTTGAACAGGGAGTTGGACTAAAAGACCCGGTCGGTCCTTCCAACTCTGTTATACTGTTATTATGGAATTTCCTGAAGCTCCACTTTATCCACATGAATGTGGTGGAAGTCATTAGCTATCTCCATTCTGTTTATCTTTTAGATCTTTCCCCCTGATCTAATATAACAAAGACCATTGAAAGTTTTAGTAAGTGTTTAAATTGAGAAATACTTTGAGTATTTGTTTCAGAGAATGTAGCTATAGTGCTTGAAGTGAGTCATTCATCTACAAATGTTCTTAAGGATATTTTGATTCCTAAAAATAAATGTTTAATGGGGAAATGGTCTTGAATCTATTACTGGCACTAGACTTCAATGACTGGAAAATATTATTGCCTCAAACTGCTGTGAACTCCCACTTGGATTATGGCATGGGGGTGATTTTAAAAATGGTTTGAAAATTTCATCTAATATACCTGTTAACTGACCAAAGAGAATCTCAAATCATTTTATCATTTACTGTTCCTTTACTTGGGGTGGGGTGGGGATTATCTTGGTATGAAATACTACTGGGTGAAATCAGTCTTTTAATCAACTCCTCATTCTGCTGCAACATTCATTCCACTCTCCTTTAAATCATCTTTAGTCCATTATTACTTCCTTCGAAGTCCCTCTACTTTGTATTGTTTTTGCAAATTATATCTTTTTAATTTATTTTTTTGCTGTTCTGATAATGTTTTTATTATATGTTCTTTATTTGTGTGTGTGTGTGTGTGCGTGTATGTGTGTGTGTGTGTGTGTGTGTGTGTGTGTATGTATATATATATATATATATATATATATATATATATATATATATATATATATTTTTCTTACGTTTGCGGGTACTTACATGTATGGCATTCGGCTTTGTTCGGTATTTTCCCACGTCATAGTAGTTGTGCTTTTAAAGTTGTAGCGACGTTTCAGCAGAATCTCATCTGCCATCATCAGGCTTCTGTATAGTGTTCATCTGGTGTTTCTAATATCTCCTGTCTGTTTTTTGGCTCTTTTTGTCTCTTGATTGGCTGGCAACATTGTGTTACTTTATTGGAGGCCTTTAGTGCAGCTTGGCTCTGGGTAAATGGATGGCTATCATTAGTTAGGAAGCTAGGTTTCATCTGGGTGCCTGGTTGGGGTGTGTTTGAGCTGGAGGTATCAGGGGGATCTGTCTGTGCCCTCCAAGTGCCTGAATTCCAAGACCAATAAACACAGACCAAGACTCCCAACCAATCAGGGTGAAGAAAAAAACATTCTGGCACAGCAGTAGGCTGCCCCAAATTTAAATCTGAAACCACTATAAAAGCCTGACTCACAGATGAACACTATACAGAAGCCTGATATATATATATATTCGTAGATTTTCACGGGTACAGGTATGTGGGTCTAGGGTGTTCGGGTCTTTTTCCATGTAAGATTAAGAGTATCTTGGTGACTGCTTGCACTGGCACGAAGCTGAAAGCACCAGCCTGAGGATGGTGAGTGGTACCTCACTGAAACGTCGCCAAGATACTCTTAATCTTACATGGGAAAAGACCCGAACACACCTAGACCTAGATATATATATATATATATATATACACACAACTTTAAAAGCTTTAAAAGAGCAACTATAATGACGTGGGAAAATACCTGAACAAAGCTGAATACCATACATGTAAGTACCCACGACAACTTAAGAAAACAAACATATGTGTGTGTGTGTGTGTGTGTGTGTGTGTGTGTATGTATGTATATATATATATATATATGGATCTTTGGTTGTTCGGGTTTTCTCCCGCGTAAGATTTGAAGTATCTAGGCAACGTTTCGATGAAGTCAAATCCCCCAGCAACTAAGACTAACCTGAGCACAACCAAGCCCCCACCTGAACAGAACACGCCTCCAACCAATCAGAACACGGCCAACCCCCCAACCAATCAGAACACAGCCAAACCCCCTACCAATGAGAACACACCCCCACCCAATCAGAACACAGCCAAGCCCCCACCCAATCAAGTCACACCCCCACTAGCAGTTAAAAGGAAGAAGCAGCTGCAATCTCACATCACTCTGAGAAGCAAGAGCCGAAGACAGAAGCCTGAAGATGATGAATGTGACTTCATCGAAACGTTGCCTAGATACTTCGAATCTTACGCGGAGAAAACCCAAACAACCAAAGATCCACATACAAATACCCCGAGAACCTCAGAAACACACACACACACACACACACACACACACACACACACACACACACATATATACATATATATATATATATATATATATATATATATATATATATATATATATTTGTTTGAATGTATTTGAGAATTACATATTCTCAAAGGCTAACAATCAGTTAAAAATACAATAAAATCTAGCACAAAGTTTGCATAACAAAGCTAGCTTGACACAGTCAATATAATTATAATGGGTTCTTGCCTTTGTTTTAATCTTAATCAAATAAACCAACTTTATATTTCTTCCTTTTACTTCTAACAGCATTAATCTTTTAATTACTTCAACTATTTTCAAAGGATTTGATTTCTCGCATTTATTCTTTAAACCACCACACAATCTTCTTCCAGGCTTTAACTCACCTTCTTTTAAAATTAAACAGGAAAAAAAATATTACCCATTAAAATTTTTAAATCTCATTTCTTTTTGGTTAAACATTCTTTTTTAAGTGTTTCCCTTGGCTTGTCAGTTGCAAATCCAATTTTGATACCCCCTCTGTCCTGTCAGATAACATTTATTCTACATCTTCAGTAATATCTTTTTATGAGTCAATTTTGGAAAATATGAAAATTGTTCGGTGCTAATTCTGGACTGTTTGATGGACAGCATAAGATGACATGATGTATCTTGGGTATTTAGCATCATGATGCAGGAAAATTTCTTTATTATTTTGAGTTTTGCTAAAACATTATTTCAGTTTTTTGTGTGTTGTGTGCTACGCCATCTTTTTTTTGGGGGGGGGGGTGACTTAATTTCCTCCCCCACCTAGATTGGCCCATGTGCACGTACCTCTCCACGAGGCCATTTCTATCGGCTGACGAAAGCTCCCCAAAGGCAGAGTCCCCAGCCACTTCGGGGCAAGGTATGGCTTCCCGTGTCACCTTGCCATTAGGCAGTGTCTTATGGACGATGGAAGCTCCCCAAGGGCAGTCACCAGCCACTTCAATCGGCCAGTAGAAGCGGCCTCGCGGTGAGGGGAGTGTGACCCCGAGACCACTTCTAACGGTCTATCGAAGTGGCTGGTGATTGCCCTTGGGGATCTTCCATCGCCAGAAAGCCACTGCCTACTGGCAAGGGGACACGGGCAGTGACGCCTTGCCCCAAAATGGCTGGTAACTCTGTCTTTGGGGAGCTTTCATCGGCCGATAGAAATGGCCTCATGGAGAGGGGATTGTGCGTGGGCACTCGCCCCAAGGCCGCTTCTACCGGCTGATTGAAGTGGCTGGTGACTCTGCCTTCAGGAAGCTTCTATCGGCTGATGTTTTATCGATAGTAGATTGCGGTATTCTAGCCTAGGCTACCTGGAGGGCAGTCCTAATGGCAAGTTTTCTCCCCCCCACCCTTCCCCCGCATTTCTCTTCACCTCGTGTAGTTCTAATAAACAATGTAAGAAATGGCAGGGAAACGCATGGTTTAAATAGGCCTAAATTTTGGGTGGTGGGGCTTAATTTCACCTCATGCCTAGAAATCATGCTGGGCTTCTCTATTGATGGAGGCCATATTGATGGAGAAACATGGTAATTATCCATGCCACCACCCCGTGCCTAATTAACTATGCCTAATTCTAATCCTATGGTCCTTCCTCCTACATGCTTTGACATTGTTTCGGCTTTGACATGGGGACGTTATGATGCCAGCATTTCGGAGAGTGTGTCAGCTTGGCCAGCTAGGTGAAAGGGGGTGCAAAGGTGAATTGCTAATTGAAACTACAAGTATCAATTAGCAATTTGCCTCTGCACCCCAAGCTGGCCAAGCTTACACACTCTCCAAAATGCTGGCATCATAATGTCCCCAGTGTCAAAGCTGAAACTGTGTCAAAGCCGAAACCACCCCCCCAGCTTCACAGGTGAAGTCCTCAAGGCTTCCATCTATATTGTCAGGCTCTGAGGCAGCAAGACTGCAGCCCTTCCTCATTCCAAAGCCAAAGCTATGATGCTGGATTGGCTGTCAAGCTCCACAAAGCTTCCAGCCATAATGTCAGGCTCTGGGATGTCTGTAAGATGTAGAACCCAACATACCACCCCCTCTACCATGGTTCCTCCTGGAAAGTAATTAACAGAATTAATAAAGTTCTTACAATAGATTTCATCCCTCCCCCTGCCTTGGTAGGATGTTGCCAATGAAACAGTTTTTGCAATTTGGAGCTGACACATCTGCAGATGTCACCCAGGAAGTGTCTGCTACTGGATATCCTTTCCACTTCACTAGGTATTGTAGGAACCCTCAACGGTGGCAGGAATTAAGAATGTCCTCTACTTCATAATAATCATCTCTAATAGGCCCTGGGTGTCTTAATCGAGGTTCAAACTGTGTCATGTCAGCAGGCTTAAGCAGGCTACTGTGAAATATGAGATGAACCTTTTTGAACCGTGATGGTAATTGTAAATGAACCATAACTGGGTTAATTACTTGAAGTATTCGAAAGGGACCAATATATTTTGGGCCTAGTTTTTTACATGGTAATCCCAAATTAATATATTTTGTGGATAGATATACCCAGTTCCCCACTTCTAGTTATTTCTGTTCAGAATGTTTCTTGTCTGCATATTTTTATATGTTTCAGTTGATTTGGCCAATGTGCTCTTAACTGCTCTCCATTGAACTTGTATATCTTCAATCCATTTAGTGGTAGTAGTTGGTTTGTTAGGCACATGTGGCCATTCTGGAATAGGAATAAATTTCATCCCATTCACTATTTGAAAAGGAGTATATCCAGAACTGTTATGAATGACATTATTATAAGCCACTTCAGTGAATGATAAGGTCTCAACCCAATTGGTTTGCTGATAAGTTATATAGCGTCATAAACATTGCTCAATAGCGGTGTTAGCTCTTTCTGCCGCTCCATTATACATGGAGGGTACGAAGTACTTAGTCCAACCAATATACATTTCTTATAAACAAATCAGCTAATCATTTTGCTGATGGTAACCCTTTACATGGAATAAAATGAGCTTGTTTTGAAAACAAGTCAATTTCTGTCCAAATGACTGTATATCCTTGGTTCTCTGGCAGATCTACTATGAAATCCATTCAGTATCCTCCCATGGTCTCCCATGTGGGTTCTGCTACTGTTTGTAGTAATCCAGAAGGTTTTACAATTCAAATTTTAGTGGTTGCACATACTGAACATCCCTTCACATGTTTTTCAATATCAATTCTCATAGATGGTCACCAAAACTGTCTTCTAGCTAAATGTAAGGTCTTAAGGAAACCGTAATGACCTGCTTGTTTGTTATCATGATAATGTTTCAATACTTTAGAACATAGTATTTCTGATGCATACATCTTTTCCCCTTGTCAGGCTATACCATTTTTCATTGTAACCTGAGTTTTATTTATGGACAATCATAGATCTTTCTCTAGCACCACTGGAAGATCCATTGTCATAATCGTTATTCGTAACAAGTTAATATGATTGTCACAGGGAATAAATGGTTATATTACTTCTTCACAGTGACTTTTGAATTGAGGTAACCTTGATAGGGCATCCACCATAAAGTTTTTCCCAGTAGGAGCGTATTTCAAAACAAATTTAAAATGTCTGAAATATAATGCCCATCAAACATGCTTCAGATTTTCTTGGATTTTGCAAGGCTTCCAATTTTTTGTGATCTGCCCACACCTTGAAAGGATGTGAAGTACCCTCTAAAAAATGTTGCCATGTAAGTAATGCCCATCGGACTGCAAATGCCTCTTTCTCCCATATGGCCCAATTTCTTTCTGTTGGATTTAGTTTTTGGGATGTATATGCACATGGTTGTAATGTTCCTTCTTGGGTGTTTTGAAAAAGTACAGCCCCTACTGCAACATCACTAGCATCTGCTTGAATTATGACTGGACAAGTAGGATCTGGATGTTTAAGAAGGGGTTCGGTTACAAACAGTACTTTTAAATTATGGAATGCCTTTTGACATTCACTTGTCCACAGTAGCTCTTTATTTGATTTGATCAGTCTATTACTTACATTTTTTTTTGTTTTTAATAAATTAGTTAAGGGGAGAGCAATATTTGAAAACTTTGGAATAAATTGCCTATAAAAATTGGCAAAGTCCAAAAACCTTTGCAACTGTTTCCTTGTATTTGGGATTTGCCATTCCAACACTGTACAAACTTTATTTAGATCCATTTCAAGACCATTTGCTGAGGTAATCTAATTTTGTGAAATGGAATTCACATTTGGATAGTTTAACATAAAGGTGTGCATCTAACAGTTTTCTAAGCACTTCTCGTACTAACTGAATGTGTTCTTCCATAGTGTTTGTATATATTAGAATATCATTCAAGTCGACCAGCACTCCCCGATATAAATATTCATGCAATATATCATTTATTACTTGCATAAATACAGCGGGAGCTCCTTGTAATTCAAATAGCATGACATTAAAATGATAGCTTCCTAACGGGCAATTGAATGTGGTTTTCCATTCATCACTGGAATGGATATGTACTCAATAATATGCTTTCTGTAAATCTAGTTTGGTAAAAATACGGCCCTGTGCCAACAAACATAACAAGTCCTTTATCAATGGGAGTGGGTATAGTGGTTCAATGCATATCGCATTAAGACCTCGGAAGTTCACACATAGATGCAAGCTGCCATCTTTCTTCTCTCTAAATAACACTGGAGCAGCTATAAGAGACCTCCCAAGTCTCTGCTTGATTATCTTTTCCAGAATCTTCCCTGGTATTGAGGTCAAGCTGAAAGGTCTGTAGTTTCCTGGATTTATTTTTTTCCTTTTTTGAAGATGGGAACTACATCATCTCTTTTCCAGGTCTCAGGCAGTTCCCTGGTACCCCAGGATCTTTGAAAGAAATAGTGTAGTAGTTTTGAGTTCATGTCTGCCACTTCTTTCAGAACTTGGGGGTGTAATCCATCTGGTCCTGGCGATTTGAACTTGTCTAGAGTGGATAGATGCTCACTTACCATTTTATTTCCTATTTTGACTTGTGTTCCTAATCTGTTTTTTGTGGTTCTGTTTTTGATAGGTTGGACTGTTTTTCCCTTGGTGTACAGACAGGTACAATTTTTTTTAACTAATTCTACTTTTTCTCTGTTGCTTGTTATCTTTTTGCCACTTTCTCCCACCAATGGACCAATCATTTCCTTGATTTTAACTGTTGGAGCAACCTTTTTTGTTGTCATTATTTTTTACTTTTGTTGCAAGCTTTTGTTCATTTTGAGCCTTAGTTTTCCTCACTTCATCTTTGTAGGCTCAGGTATTTCCTGATATTTTGCCTTAGTTATGTGCCCCTCTTTCCACTTTTTATACTTGTCCTTTTTGTCTTTCAATTTTTCAGACAGTTCTTTATGCAACCACATTGGTTTCTTTTGAGAGCTGTTATTTTTCTTCTTCATTGGTATTGTGGTATATCTGCCTTCATGTACTAATAATTCAAGTTCACCTGTTTATTCCCTAAACTTTGAGCATTAGTGTATAGGCATTTGAGTCTTTTATGGGTCTTGGATATGTTTCTTTTATTTCCTACTTTGTAACTGGGATTTCCATCCTTTCCTTCACTCTCAGCTTCATTGTGTTTTTCTGTTTTATTTCTTCTTTCTCTTTACTCCCTCTCTCCTTATGTGATTGGTTATCTAATGGTTTTTGTGTGGAATTAGGTTCTAAAGGTAATGAAGATAGCCCCTCTCCCCCCTCAATTTTAGTTTAAAGCCCTTTTGATAAGGTGAACCATTGATTTTCCAAATATATTTTTCCAGTTCTTGTGAGGTACAGTCCATCCCTTGTCTTTAGTAATTCAGACTTGGTCTAGGAAGCTGAAGTTCTATTAATGACTCCAGTTTATAAGCCAGTGGTTCATTTCTAAAAACCTTTACTCCCTCATTGGATGTTGGCATTTGGTTGGAAGTATAGATGAAGAAAGCACTTGTGCCCCTAATTCTTTAACTTTCTTCCCTAGCTGTTGTAATTTCTTGTTATTGTTTTCAGATTCCTTACTGTGTCATTGGTTCCTATGTGAAGAAGAAGAAAGGGGTAGAAATCCATGGGGTTGATTATTTTAATAAGGTACTAAGTTATATCTTTGATATTTGCTCCAGGGAGACAATATACCTCCCTCGATTGACTGCCTTATCTGCAGACTATAGCTTCTGTTCCCCTAAGAATCTCCAATCACTGGTATTTGTCTCCCCACCCCACCACCCCCCAGAACTCTGAAATATTTTTCTTCCTATTGCAGCAATAGCAATAGCACTTAGACTTATATACTGCTTTATAGTGCTTTACAACCTTCTCTAAACAGTTTATAGAGTCAGCATATTGCCCCCAACAATTTGGGTCCTCATTTTACCCACCTTGGAAGGATGGAAGGCTGAGTCAACCTTGAGCCTGTGAGATTCGATCTGCCAAATTGTAGGCAACTGGGTGCAGCAGAAGTAGTTTGCAGTACTGCACTCTGTTGAAGAATTTAGAATTAAAAATGATATTTAAGAATTGAAAAAAGAAGATTAAAATTTGAACAAAGAATTTAAAAATTGAAAAAAGAAATTAAAAAAAAATATTTTTTTAAAAAAATGAATTTTGAGATTTAAATTTTTGTACAATAGTTCTTAGCCCTTTATGAAATAATATGCACTTTTATTTTGCTGGAAATCTCAGGCTACGTTCTAGGAGATGCTTTGCTCCTTGCCTTGAAAGTTTATCCATTTCCTTCCTGCCTGCAAGTGTTTTGCACTTATCCTTTTCTTTCCTGTTTTCTTGCCCTTCTGTTGCCTAGCCACTACCAAGGTTTTCAAATATAGTGTGCTGATCTGATGTGGGCACTTCACTTAGCTGCTCCACCATGCTGCTCTCAGCTGCTGCTAGTCTGCAGCACTGCTGTCAGCTGCTTCTGTGGGCATTGCTGCTCAGTTGGTCCTCTATGCTGTGGTCCATCACACTGGTCTTAGTCATTGCTCTGCTTATTTTTCCTCCTCTGTCACTTAGTTTGTAGTTCTGCACTACTAAGTGTTCATAGTTCATATCCACTGGTCTGCTGCCACCTAGCTCCCCGGCAGATGGCAGAGGGCTGCAGGAGGCCATCCCAGCTGAAAACAGTGCCCCCCCTGAGCTCTGTTTTCTCTAGCAGAGGGCTGCAGGGGGCCATCTTGGCCAAAAACAGGGCCCGGGGGAGCAGGTATGGCACACCAAACTCCATTTTTACTGGCAATGGGCTGAAGGAGGCTGTCCTGGCTAAAAACCAGGCCCAGAGGGGCCACATGTGGCCCCCACACTCTGTTTTCAGTGGCAGAGGGCTAGCAAAACAAACTAAAAGCAAAACAAAAAAAAGTAGAAATGTTTCCCCCTTTGCATTTGACATCCAAGAATGGACAGGAAAGGAGAAAGGGGAAGAGGAAAGAAAAAGAAGGAAAGATGGGAAGAGAGCAAGGAAGGAAAAAAGAAGGAAAGAGGGGAAGGAAGTGGAAAGGAGAAGGAAGAGGGAAAAGAAAAAAAGAAGGAAGGAAGGAAGGAAGGAAAAAAGGAAAAAAGGAAGGAAGGATGGAAGGAAGGAAAGTCCTTCTTTAGCACTTGGCCACTAGCAGCCCTGCTGCCCTTTCACCATCCCCTTCTTCTCCTGACCTCTACTGGTGGTCTCCCATCCTGTCACTGAGGATGTTTTTACAAAGCCAGGTCTCCTTGCATTGAGAGGGAGTGGGCCTCCTTCTGACCCACACACTTTGCCCTCCTTCACACACCATGAACAACCTGGTCAAGGAGAGCAAGAACAATAGCAGAAGTGGAGGTAAGCGTATCTGGTAACCCCCTTGGGGAAGCGGGGCTTGGTTGCGCTGTGGAGTCCCAGTACTCAGGGAGCTCAAGGGCTGGGTGCTTTACCTCTGCTGCCTAGGGCTCTAGACAGCCTGCACCACTGTCTGAGAGTCCTTCTTGTTGCCTGAGAGGGATGGAGGGGCTCCTCTGAAGGACAAGCATTTGGTGCTCTCCCTGGTCTTGCCTTCCTCTGCTGGAGAAAATGGATTCCCCCCAGCCATGCCCAGGCCACCACAGGTGCCCCCCCTACATGAGTGATGTCGAGCTGGCCTTGCCCATCCTGGCCACTCCCACCCTGGCCACCTCTTCATCCTGGAGGTCAAACACAACCCTGATGCAGCCCTCAATAAAATCAAGTTTGATACCCATGATCTAGACACTAAAAAATTATGATCTGGCTACAAAAGTTTACAATAGTTGTGAATAACTTTTTAAAATATTCACTCAGTTTTTTCAGGATCATTCAATGTATTTAAAAATTGTATTCAATTCATTCATAGTTGTTTAGTTAATAAAGACTCCTTATAAATCCTTATAAATATGCAGAGAGGGAGAGAAAAAAAATACCGATTTGCACTTCACTCATTAGAGAACAAGAGGCTGTATGTAATTTATTCTGCAATTATCTCTGTGTAAGTATGCTCTGTTGGTGATAAAAGGAACTGTGCAGTAAATATTGAAGAAAAACAGTTCAGTCTACATAAAGAAAATTTTCTCAGTGCTGAAAAACTTTGTCAATGGTGGTATATTATCAATGTCATCAGGAGAGCAAAGAAACTTGTCAGAGTTTGCAGAGAATCCAACCACCACACAAGTAAATTATTCAGCAGGATTCATTTATAAAAGAAACTTCTTTATATACAACAATATAAAGCACGATGCATGTATACAATACCCATGCAGCAGAACTCAGAATCCAGAAGCAAAGAATCACATATGCATAGAATCACAGAAGCTATGTATTACAGAGGCTGTAGTGAAAGGACAAAGAAACTCTTACATACAAATCAATCAGGCTAAGCCATGCTCAGGCTCTGAGCTCTCTGGGTCACCAAACAGTCCCCATTGGCTGGCCTGTTACCATGTCTATCCAATTCACGAACTATACATTGATACGCCTCCCTTCATGACTGGAATAGACATAAAACCGAATAACTTAATATTCTTCCCATGGTGCACTCCACCCAATGGCTTGGTCATTATGTCTGCCAGATTGTCCTCTGAAGAACAGTGAAGCAAGCTAATTAATTTACATTTGATGACATTACAATACTTAATGTCCACATGATTGCATCTCTTCTCTACTCCATCACCTGTTGCCATTTTAATGCAAGCAGCATTATCTTCAAATACTGTTACAGCTTCATTTACCATTATGCTTAAATCCTGTAACAGTTTGAACGTATCAAATTACCTCTGAACAAAGTTTAGATAGAGCTATAAATTCTGCCTCCATAGTAGAAATGGCTACAGTTCTTTGTTTTCTGGACTTCCAACCAATTAAAGCCCCTCCAAACAATACCACAAGCCCAGAATTAGACTTCCTGTTTTTTACATCATTGGCATAATCACTGTTAACATAACATTTCAATTTCAATTCTTCAGAGACCTGTATTTGAAGACCCAAGTTCACAGTTCCCTTCAAATACCTGAGAATTCTTTTTATACCAATCCAATGCATTAGTGAAACAGTAAAGCGACTTAAGATGCTTACTGCACAGGCTATGTCTAGTCTGGACCACTGTGACAGATATAACAGGCTCCCTACTGCTGACTAATATATCTCTTGATCACAGGCTTCACTTTTGTCCTCACCCAAACTGTTTTGAAAACCTGTGCTCACAGGTGTTGGAGTAGAATTACAATTCTTCATGTTGTATCTCTCCAACAACTGTTCAATTTTTCTTCTTTGACTTAGAACATAATCACCTTTCTCAGTTTTTTGTATCTCTACCCTGAGATAATTTTGTATTTCACCCAAATCCTTTATTTCAATTTTTTTCTCTAATTGATTAGCAAAAATTCTTTTTTCTGTGACACATCTTTTGCAATGAAACAAAATCAATCAGAAATGCTAACAACTGACAATCTCCACCTTGTAACTTTCCAGTTTTGCAACTCTTGAACTCAAGACCCTTCAATACGGTATCTAAACAGATATTCCAATTCCTGGCTGACAGTTTCAACCCATAAATGGCCTAGTTCAATTTATACACAGCGTTAGGCTTTTTTACTTTCATATCCTGGTGCTTGAACCATGTAAATTTCTTCCTCTAATTCTGTATTGAGAAATGCTGTGGTTATATCAAAATGCCAAATTTTATGGCCACGTGCCACTGCCAACGCTATTGTAGTGTCAACCTTATGCTTTCACTCTTCACTATTGGCATGAATACCTCACCATTGTGCACATTTTTCCTCTGTGAAAAACCTTGTGCTACTAATCTTGCCTTGTATTGTATCTCATCGTTGGGTAGTACTTTCTTTTTGTATATCCATTTACACCCTATGGCTTTGCAACCCTGTGACAAAATCAAAGATATGAACACTTTATATTCACCCATGGATTTCATTTCTTTGTCCATGGCTTCTTTCAATTTTACTTGTTCAATTTTGGGTAGTGGCAATACTTCCTTATAATTCCTTGGCTCATACCACACATTACATACCTTTAATTCACTAGCAGAATGCATGTCAGGTGGAATTTCCTTGTTCCACCACTCTGACCTGCGTGGCATTGAATTCTCCTGTGTTTCAACTTCTCTGGCTTTATATCTGACTCATCATTTTCTCCTGACTCCTTTTCTTGTTCTCTTTTAGTTTCTCCTTCCTGAATACAGACACCATCATGAAGTGAGTTACTGTCACTAAGTGGCCATCATCATTAAGTGGATCATTTCAAAAATTGGAATCAATTCTGTTCCAATTTTGCTCCGCAAAGCTAGCAGACCTTGAAATCAGTATTCTTTTGCTTTTGAGCCAGGCTCATAGCCTGTAAACCTGAGCTTTCTTGCCTTTGGTTGACCTTTTCTTCTGATTGCTTTTGGAATATACACCCATGCATTACTTCCAAACACCCTTAAATGTGCCAGAGATGACTTTTTCCCATGTAACACTGCTTATGGAATATCATTTATAGATTATCTCCACAGACTATTGATTAAATAATTAGCAGTCAACATGGCTTCAGCCCAATATGACCTGCTCAGACCAGAATCCTCCAGCAGTGAGTCCTTCATGGTTTGTAAGACACCATTCCACCTCTTAGCTATACCATTCTCAGCTGCTGTGTATGGATTTGTGTATCTGTGTTTTATTCCTAACTGTCCCAACCACTGTTGAAAACTTGCAGACATTTTGTCTGTTGCTTTTCTGTCTCTGGTCCTTGGTGCCCCACCTCAAGAATTTCTCCTCGAGGCTTTTTCTAAAATGGTGTTTATTTTTTTTTCCAGAAAGCAAACAGGCTTTAAGGACTTTCATTCATAAATCCTGTTCTGGTTTACACTGAAAAACAGCTGAAACAACATTTCAGCAAGACTGTTTAGCACCAACAGCACCTTCTAAGATTCAGGAATCTGCATGCCATGCTGTTCCAACTCAATAAATAAAGTTTGCATTTGCAGCAAATGCTTCTCCACATTCTTTTTTGGTAACAGTCTGGCTCTGTACAATTGTCTTGATAATTGCACAATATTGAATGCTGACACACTCACATGCACACTTCTCAATTTCAGTCAAACCTCATTTGCAGTCTTTAAATCAGCTACATTTAAGAATTGTTCATCTTCTGAACTTAAAATGATGTAGGCCAGTGTTTTATCATGCTGCCTTGATCTATGGCTGCTAATGGTGTTTGGGTGGACTAATAGCAATATTTATTTATTTATTTGTCAAACATGTACAAGATAGCAAGTATAGGTATGAACATAAACATGAACAAAGGAAGTAAATAGAGGTAAATGGGGACAGTAAGACAAGGACAGTAGGTACACTGGTGCGCTTATGCACTCCCCCTTTAAGGATCTCTTAAGAATGGGGTGACAGTTTGAAATTGAAGCTGTGAGGGTTTGAGGCTGTAACAATGAAGTCAGATAGAGCATTCCAGGCATTGATCACTCTGTTGCTGAAGTCATATTTTCTGCAATCGAGTTTGAAGCATTTTACCTTGAGTTTGTATCAATTGCTTGCCCATGTATTAAGCTGAAGAAGTTGTTGGCAGGCAAGATGGTGTAGCAGACAATTTTGTGTACTATGCTTAGATCAGACTGAAGACAGCACAGTTCCAGATTGTCCAAGCCCAAAATTTGAAGCCTGAAGGCATAGAGAGTTATATTGTGAGTAGATGAGCTGTATTCAAGAATTGGTCTGGCAAAGGTTTTTTATGCCCTAATTAACAACTCAGTGTTACCGAAGAAGCTTTGCAAAATAAGGTTAACAACTCTTAATATCCCAGAGCTCCTCAGCCTTCATGAAGCATTCAAATTTGCAGCCCAAACAATATAATTCTTCCATCCCCATCGAGGCAGAGAGCTCTTCTTGAACTCAACAGCGATCTTGCTAATTTTCTCAGCCTTGTTCTCTTTTCCTTTTAACATAGGCTATCCTTCGGCTTAATTACAGTTCAATTTACAGTGTGCTTAGTGTGTTCTGTGCCCATAAGCTGTCAGAGTTTGCAGCAATCCAACCAGCACAGAAGTAAATAATTCAGCAGGATTCATTTATAAAAAAACTGCAGTCTGATTATGCTACAAAACAGGAAAATAAACTTTGCATCCAGATAAATGTTTGATTTCCAAGTCCAATATTTTTATCCATTCACTTTCTCCCCCACACCCCTGTGGTTGCAATTCTATTCTTGTTGGGGTTTTTTTAGGCTTTAAATTAGATCAGGGGTCACCAACCTTTTGGACCTCAGGGACCACCAACCTCATAATTTTAGATCCCAGGGACCACTAACTGGTTCTGTGGGCATGGCCTAATTTGTGGGTGTGGCTTGGTGGTCATGTGACTGGCTGAGCATGGCTTGTATGTAAATATTATAAATATTTATATAGATATTGATTTTTTTTATAAAAAAGAGCAACTTTTACCCAAAATCAGGCAAAGCAGGCAGGCAGATTGAGTTGCTCACAGAATCACAGATTCATTCAGAGATCTATCTATCTGCCATTGGCTAGCTCAGTCTGTCATAAAATTTGCTTGCAAGCAAACAGACAAAATTAACTCACAAACACACCATGTATGTAAATATTGATTTTTTTTTAATAAAAAAAGAGCAACTTTTACCCAAAATCAGGCAGATTGAGTTGTTTACAGAATCATTCAGTGATTCTGCCATCGGCTAGCTCAGTTTCTCAAATTTGCTTGCCGTGAGTCTGCACTGAATTTGCTTGCAAGCAAACCTTCAGTCCTAAGGGAGGTTTGGCTGTGCTGAGCCGAAGATTTATAGACTGGCTAGAAAGCAAGAAATCAACCATTTCCTGCTTCCTAGCTAATCTAAATCTCCCGGCACAGCAGAATAGATGATGGTCGGAAAAATAGCAATTTAGCAGGCAAGTTTACTGGGTAAGGAGTGAGTGGGTGGGGAGGGTTCCCTCGGGCCATGTGGACATTCCTTATAGATGGATAAATTGGAATAGATAACCTGATGCAATATTAGGTAGCTTAGCTTCTGGATGTTGTTCTCATAGTGTTAAAATTAAAATGTCATTTCATTCTGAGATATTTCGGAAGTTATATTATCCATTATCAATATACCATTTTCTCCTGACAGAGTACAACTAAACTATGAGCCTTTATAGCAATGGTGCTTTCTCCTTATGCTAAAATCTTCTGTAGTGTAAGCTGCAAATTGAGAGGAATGTTTTTTCGAACTCTAAAGTCCTTTCTATTTTTGGTTCTTTTAAGCTCTTTAACCTGCTATCCTGCATTAATTCTAGCCAATAGAAATAAGCTTGACTGACACAACCCAGTTTCATTTTCTAGAGAATTTTCTACGGTACAGAATATTGCTATAGGTTTTGAAAGTGAAAAAGCAAACATTTTTAAAACAGCAACAACAAATACAAGATGGTTTCCCTTTTATACTTAAAATCATCTATTCAGCAATAACACAATTACAGGTATTTCCTTTAGTTCAGCATATTAACAAAAATAGTCTTAACACTGAATGCTGTCTCTTTAAAGTTGTTCTTTTCTGTTCATTGTTTTAGGGTGCTCAATCCATAGAATGCAAATAGTCATACTGGGCTATTTTTTTGCTCCAAGCAGCACAAGTTCTCAGGAACAGAAGAAGAAAACATGAAATAATTTGAAGTGTTAGACCTTCCTGATATCCTTACATACATACTATTATACTATTATTGAATCTTTTATATTTGATCCTATTCAAAATAAAGAAAAGTAGATCCAATGATTAATCCAAATGGATTTTGCATGTGGAAAAGATGGGGGTGGGGGAAATAATTTTTCTTTCTCTCCCTTGGGCAGATTAATGACCTGGAAGTTGTCAAATTATATAAAAGACAGCTCTCTTTTTCAATTTATTTGGAAGAGAGGACTGTGTATCAAATAATCCAGAACCTTTTTTTTTTTTTTTCAAAATTGGATGTGTATTGTGTATCTCTGTGTGGGGAAGGGAAAGAATGATCAAACCATATGACAACAAGAATAGAACTTTATAAGTTGTTAGCTTTAAGCAAGTAAAAGGATCCTCTTTTGTTTTGATCCTGATGATGAAAACTGTTTTTCTTGTTATTTCAAGTGAACTTGAACAAAAGCCTCTTGCTGTCTTGTCTCATCATAGAGAAGTTGTGAAAAACATAAAATGTGCACAAACAGAAGTTGGAGGAAAGCAACAGAGAGCCTATTGTGTTCATACAGGTTTTGTAAAAATTGATTGTCTTGCAGTGAAAAATAAAATATTAGAAACATAGATAGACATATTGGCTAACTCGGGTAACCTATTAGGTAGGGGAATAGAAGAAAAAATTGCCAGATAGGTGAGTACTTTGTCTACATGCACAATGGGGATTCTTGAGAGTGACTGGCCCTAAATCACATTGCTGGCCTTCATGCCTAAAGCAGGCCTATAACTCAGTGCCCTGTTTTCCAGGCCAGACCCCTTACCACTAATTAAACTAAAACAAAACATACTGTCAAATGCATTATTCTTTTAAAACCATAGATATCACACATATGTTGATTATTTTGTTTGGTCTAAGGCACCAGCCTAGAAAGTGGGAGATTATGAGTTCAGCCATGAAATCCAGTTGGATGACTTGGGACCAGTTACTTGTTCTCAGCCCAACCTACCTGACAAGGTGGTTCTGAGGAAAATAGGAGGAAAGAGTATTAGGTGTGTTTATTGCTGTGAGTTATTCATAAACAATACTACTACTGCTGCTACTGCTACTACTACATTGCTTTTGGAAGCACCTATCAAAGCACTTCTGGGTTGAAAGGATCAGCTGGTTATATCACCTTTGCCCAGGGGATATCCAAAGGGACTTTTTTCATGTCCCCAGTATTTTCCCACTGTAGTGGTACCTGTTTACCTACTTATATTTGGACTGCTTTCAAAATGTTAAATTGGCAGGAGCCAAGACAAATTGATGGAAGTTCATTCCATCATATGGCTTGCGCTATTGGGTTAGAACTGCTTAGCTGTTAACCTTTCAATAGTTTCTGACTCAGCGCCTCAATCACGTGAGCCACTGCAGCCTCTTATAAACATTAATAAAGGTATGACAACAAACTAATTAAATAAATTTTAGCATACTTTGAATGCAGAGGTGAGTGGGTAGCCATAAAATGCAAATGAAATACCATACAAATTTCATTCTTAATTAGAGAATGCAAAGAGTCTCTTCAAACAATAGCAACTACTCGTTTATATACTGATGTACCTTTTTTTTAAATCAATTTGTTTATTTTTAACATACAATAAATCCATTCCATTTCAATCGTGTCGATTTCATTAGCATATTTCATGTGCTTAACAGTTACTAATAATATTCTTCTTAACAGTGTAACAATATAATAATAATCACATTCCCATGTATATAAGTAATATTCAGTATGTCTATTACACTAGTTTCTCTTATTGCTTTATAAATATGTCTAATCCCTTTTAATTAATTTTCTAGCCATTTATAAAACAAGTCCCATACCATGCAATATTCAGATTCTTCTTTTTCTTTAATTTCTAATGTTAATGTTTCAACTCCTACCCTCAAAATGACGCTATAGAGCACTGCATACCAGAACAACTAGACACAAGGACAGTTTTCCCCCGAATGCCATCACTCTGCTAAACAAATAATTCTATCAACACTGTCCAGCTATTTACAAAGTCTGCATGGCTATTACTATTAATCTTCTCATCACTCCTTATCACCCATACCCTCTCACTTGTGACTGTATGACTGTAACTTTGTTGCTTGTATCCTTATGATTTATATTG
This sequence comes from Pseudonaja textilis, assembly GCF_049901715.1. Lineage (NCBI taxonomy): Eukaryota > Metazoa > Chordata > Lepidosauria > Squamata > Elapidae > Pseudonaja > Pseudonaja textilis. The sequence goes on from NC_142008.1 coordinate 76,052,599, forward strand.
ACTGTTTCCTAGTAAGATTTGATTGCTTATTGTACCCTATGACTATTATTAAATGTTGTACCTTGTGATTCTTGACTCTTGACGAATATATCTTTTCTTTTATGTATACTGAAAGCATTTGCACCAAGACAAATTCCTTGTGTGTCCAATCACACTTGGCCAATAAAGAATTCTATTCTATTCTATTCTATTCTATTCTGTTCTGTTCTGTTCTGTTCTGTTCTGTTCTGTTCTGTTCTGTCCTGTCCTGTCCTGTCCTGTCCTGTTCTGTTCTGTTCTGTTCTATTCTATTAATCTATTCATTTCTGTACATTCAAATATTTTTTCAATTACTTTTTCCTCTATCGGTATCTTATCACTTTTTCAATTTTGAGCAAATACAATTCTAGTGGCTGTTAATACATGTATAATTAAGTAGGTTTTTTCTTTGCTATAATCTTCAGACACCATTCCTAATAAAAATATTTCAGGCTTCAAATCTATATATTGTTTAATCATTTTTTCCAACCATGTATGTATTTTGGTCCAATATCTTCTAGCTTCTATACAAGTTCACTACATATGGTAATATGTTCCTGGTGTTTGGTGACACTTCCAACATTTAGTTGATTAATCTTTGAACATTTTCACAAGTTTTGCTGCTGCTAAGTGCCATCTGTAAAACATACCAATTTTCTTTATATGCTTTTGATATGGTCAATTTATAATTCCTGTCCCATAACTTCTGCCATCTATCTAATTCTATAGCATATAAAAAAAAAGTTGCCCATGCTATCATTGTTTCTTTAACTTGTTCATCTTCCAACTTAACACATAATAAATAACAATATAATCTTTTAATCAATTTATTCTCTGAACCTCTTAATATTTTGTCAAATTCTTTATTAATCCCTTCATCTTTAATGTCTTTTTCATACCTTGCTTGTATCTATGTATACGAATACCATTGTATCTCTCATCCTTGTTTATTTAATTCTTGTTTTGTTTTGAGCTCACCCTTTTCATTTAAAATATCTTTGTATCTAGTATCACTTCCCATTTTACAAACATTTGGATATACAAGTGCTTCCATTGTTGATAACCAGATTGGTACTTCATGCTAGGGAATGCTATTCCCTAGTTTTTCCCTATATATGTAACAATGCATCCCTGAACATATGCCTTTGAAAATACCCATGTGTTTTATCTCTCCTGTACCACAGAAATGCATGCCAGCCCCTTTGTAAATCATGTCCTTCCAATGTTAATAACCTTTATTCCTCAAGCAATATCCATTCTTTCATCCATGTTAAGGCCATGGCCTGATAGTATATCTCCCAATTAGGTAATCGAAGTCCTCCTCTGGCTCTAGCATCCTGTAACATTTTAACATTAATCCGTGCTTTCTTCCCTTGCTATATATATTTCAACACCATTTTATTAATATCTTCAAAGTATTTTTTCTCTAATTTTATCAGAATTGTTTGAGACAGATATAGCATTTTAGGCAATATGTTCATCTTAATAACCACAATTCTTCCTCTTAATGAAAGCTGCATATTGCCCCATTTTTTCTAACTCTGTCTTTATCTGCTGTTTCAATTTTAGAATAATTATCTTCTTTAATTGTTCCATATCTCACTGTCAACTGTATTCCTAAATATTTAACTTTTTTTACAGTCTGGATATCTGTACTCTTTATCAGTTCTTTTTTCTGTTTCTCTGTCATATTTTTCACCAATATCTTAGTTTTTCCTTTGTTTATCTTTAATCCAACCATTTCCCCATATTCCTCTGTTCTATTTATCAACTTAGGTCCTGTTTCCAGAGGTTTTTCTAATATAAAAACCAAGTCATCTGCAAATGCCTGTAATTTGTACACCTCCTTTCATATTTCCATCAGTTTTAACTCTTTATCTTTTCTAACAGCTCTATTTAACACTTCTAAAGTTAATATAAACAACAATGGCAATAAATGACACCCTTTCTCAATATGAATTTTCTCCATCAAGTCTCCATTAACCAATACCTTCACATATTGTTTATAAAATATAGTCTTAATCATATTTATAAATCTGCCAGTTCATATTGTCAAAAGCCATCTGTGCATCTAGAAATATCAATGCCATCTGCTTCTCTGGGTGTGCTTCATAATATTCCAGCATATTTAAGATTATTCTCATGTTATCTCTTATTTGTCTCTTAGGTAAAAAACCATTTTGATCTGAATGTATAAATTGGTTTAAGTATCTCTTCAGTCTTTCAGCCACTATTGGCGCAAATATTTTGTAGTCTGAGTTCAACAACAATATTGGCCTATAATTCCTCACTTGTAAATCAGGGTCCTCTTTTGAATTAGGTATTTTGGCTTTGGTCAGAATTTCATTTACAACTTCTAATCATATATCACTTATAGTGTCCTGTAAGGCTTTATACATTTCTGCTGGCAGGCCATCCGGCCCTGGTGCCTTTCCATTATTTTGTCTTCTAATTGCTTCCATTAATTCCATCATTGTAATTTTCCCTTCCAACATCGTTTTAGTTTCTTCTGACACGTTAGGTAGTTCCATTTTCTTTAAATATTGCTCTATCTCTCCTATCTCCACTTGTTCTTCTTTATATAGTTCTCTATAATACTTTTGTATTATTTCTTTCTTATCTTCATTTCTATGACACAGGTTCCCTTTATCATCCATTAGTTGAGATATCCTTTTCTTTCTCTCTTTTTAGTTTATATGCGAACCATCTTCTTGGCTTATTTGCATTTTCAAAGAAGTTCTGTTTAGTGTGTTATTTTTTTTGTGCTAGTTCTACTTTATCTATTATTTCCATTTTATGTTTTATCAAAGTCATTTTATTTTGAATTCCTTTCCTTTGTGGATTTTTTTGTAGTTCTTCCAGTTTCTTATATTCTTCTTCTAACACTTTTTCTTTTCTTTCTATTTCTCTTTCCAGTATATGTTATTGTTAGTCCTCTTATATAAGCTTTAGTTATATCCCACACATTTGCAATGAAGTTTCTTCTTTTTTATTTCATTCAAAGAAAATTTTAAATTCCTTTTCCATATATTCCATATATTCTTTTCCCCTCAATATTAGATTATTCATTGTTGATCTTGTCCTCTTCTTCTGTTCTTTCCATGTTACCTTAATCGGATTATGATCTGCCATGTATTTATTTCAATACTTATGTCTTGAATATTAGCAATTATCTCTGTTGTTGCCCTTATCATACCTATTCTAGACCAAGATAGATGTCTATTTGAGTAAAATGTATATCGTCTCTTTTCTGAATATCTTTCTCTCCATGCATCTTGAATTGCTAGTTCATCTGCCATTTTAAAAAATGCCTTAGGCAGTATTTTTCTATTCTTTTTATTTGTCTTTTGTGTTTTATAGTCCTTTTCTCCATCTACCATTGTGTTGTAGTCTCCAATAACACAAATGTGTTCATATTCAAATTCTGTTATTTTTTATGTAATATATCATACAATTCTTCTTGACTTTCAATTGGTGCATAAATTACCACTAGTAGTGTCCATTTATAATTCATCAATATTTCAACTATTAATATTCTCTCTTCATATTAATTCCATTTTTATAGGAATTATAAAATGCTATTCCTCTCTTACTTTGTTATGCCAATGTAGTATATGGACTACCAATCTTAGGATAGTCTAATATTTTCTCATGTTGCTTTTTAATATGTACCTCTTGCAAACAAATTATGTCCAGTTTTAGTTTCTCTAATTTATTGAATATTCTTTTCCTTTTAATTGCCAAATTTAATCCATTTATATTGATCACCCTAAACTTAATTTCTTCTTCCATAGCATTATTTATGATATGCTCTGGTCGCTCTTGTCACTCTCATCTCTTTTTGTTCTCTTGGTCTCTCTTCTTCTCTGGTTGTTCTCTCTTCCAGTTCTTTTCCTTCTTCTCTTTGTTGTCTCTCCTCCCTTTCTGCAGCTTCTTCTCTCAGTTTTATTTCTTCCATCTCTCCTTTCTTTTCTCCTTGATTTTCTCTAAAATATTGATCATAAAATAGTTCTGCTTTTTTAGTTGTGTCTATGTCTTTGCTCTCACCATGTTATCATTATTCCCTGTGGTATCAGCCATCTAAAGTTAATTTCTCTTTTTATCAAGCATTTTGTCAGAAACTGATAATCTCTTCTCAAATCTCTTACACTTCTTGGTATTTATTTCAACACTGTTATCTCCTTCCCTTTATATTTTACTTTCTCTTTCACCACCTTTAGTATATCTGTTCTTCTGGCCTTTTTTGTGAATCTAATATGTACTTCTCTTGGTAGCTTATTTCTCATTCCATATCTAGTCTGAACTCTGAAGATTTCAACTTCAGTCATATATCATTCAACTGTCATATATCATTTTCTCTTTTGTCTCTTCCCTGGCTGCTGCAAGTAAGTCTGCCATGATGTCTGCCAGATTTTCATCTTTTTCTTTTACAATATTTTGGAATCTTAGATAATAATCAGCCTTGCCATCTCTAACATACTAATTTTCTTTTCCTTAGTTTGGTCAGATCTTGATAGTCTAAAGTCCATTTCTTCTACTCTTTGTTCTATTATAGATGTTTTCTCTTCCATTTTACCCATTCGTTCTTCATTCTTCATCATCATTTGTTGAATATTCTCTAACAGATTTAACAGATAATCAGAGTTGGAAGGGACCTTGTAGGTAATCTAGTCCAACCCCCTGCCCAAGCGGGAGACCCTACACTATTTCTGACAAATGGCAGTCCAATCTCTTCTTGAAAATCTCAAGTAATGGCGCTCCCCAACTTCCGAGGGCAAGCTGTTCCATTGCTTGATTGTTCTCACTTTCAGAAAGTTACTCCTTATTTCCAGGTTAAATCTCTCCTTGTTCATTATTCCTTGTCTGGTCTAGAGGCACTTTAGAAAATAGATTGACCCCTTCCTCTCTGTGGCAGCCCCTCAAATATTGGAAGACTGCTATCATGTCCCCTAATCATCCTGCTTGCTCTTCTCTGTACTTTTTCTAGAGTCTCAACATCTTTTTTATAATGTGGTGAACAAAACTGGATGCAGTACTCTAGATGTGGTCTTACTAAGGCTTTATAGAGTGGTATTAGTACTTCCCTCGATCTTGATTGTATCCCCCCGTTAATACAATTTAGGATTGCATTATCTTTTTTGGCTGCTGCTGCACACTGCTGGCTCATATTTAGCTGGTTATCCACTAAGACTCCAAGATCCCTCTCACAGAGCCTGGTTTCACCCAGTCTATATGTGTACTTTTGGTTTTTCTTACCTAAGTGTAGGACTTTACTTTTCTCTGTATTGAATTTCATTTTATTAGATATGGCCCAGTGTTCTAGTCTGTCAAGATCCATCTTCTTGGGTGTTAGCTATTCCTGTGAGCTTAGTATCATCTGCAAATTTTGTAAGTTCCCCTTCTATTCCCTCATCTAAGTCGTTAATGAAGATATTGAAGAGTACTGGGCCTAAGACGGAACCTTGTAGCACCCCACTGCTTACTTCCCTCCATGTAGACTAAGACCCATTAAGGATTACTCATTGAGAACAGTTTGCCAGCCAGTTGTGAATCCATCTAGTGGTGGTGCTATCTATTCCACTTTTTTCTAGCTTACTAAGAAGTAGGTTGTGGTCTACTTTGTCGAATGCCTTGCTGAAATCTAAATATATTATGTCCACAGTATTTTGCTGGTCTACTAATTAAGTCACTGTGTTGAATAATGAAATAAGATTGGTTTGGCATGATCTTTTTTAACAAACCTGTGTTGACTGCTAGTTATTACTGTACTTGTTTCTAGATGTTGGCAGATCTGTTTTTTTATTATCTTTTCCAGTATCTTCCCGGGTATTGAAGTTAGGTTGATTGGTCTATAGTTTCCTGGGTCTGTTTTTTTCCCCCTTTTTTTGAAGATGGGAACCACATCAGCTCTTTTCCAGTCCTCTGGTAGTTCCCTCCAGGATTTTTGAAAGATATGGTGCAGTGGTTCTGAGATGACCTCTGCCAGCTCCTTTAAAACTCTAGGATATAATCCATCAGGCCCTGGTGATTTGTTTTAATCAAGATCAGTCAGGTGTTCTCTTACTATTTTTTTGCTTATTTTAACTTTTATTTCTGGTCTGTCTTTTACAGTTATGTTTTGGGTGCGTTGAGCTATAGTTTCTTTTTGCGTGAAGATGGATGCAAAGAATGAGTTAAGCAGTTCTGCTTTCTCTCTGTTGCCTGTTACTTCTTTGCCATCTTCTCTCTTTAGTGGACTGACTGTTTCCTTGATTTTTTTTCCTTGTCTGGTCACTCTCACCCAAGGTTCCTGCAGTTTCAACTCCCTTTATCACTTCTTCTCTGTTTGTAAGAATTAAGTCCAGTATGGCTGTCCCTCTAGTTTCACCCTCTACCTTTTGGACAACAAAGTTGTCAGCTAGGTTGGTTAGGAACTTATTTGATTTCTCACTTGGTGCAGAATTAGTTTTCCAATTGATATCAGGATAATTGAAGTCTCCCATTGCTATTGTTGTGTGTTTCCTGCATATGTTAGTTGGTTGGCAAAAAGGACACCTATATTTTCTGCTTGATTGGGTGGCCTCTATATACACCTATGGCTATGTCATTTTTTTTTCTTTTATATTGACCCATATGCATTCTAGGAGGTTTTCATCTTTGGTTTCATGCATTTCTGTAGCAATATAGTGGTCCTTTACATACAATGCAACTCCACCTCCTCTTTTATGGGGTCTGGTTTTTATTTTTTTTAATAGTTTGTATCCTTCCTACCAGTATGTTCCAGTCATGGGTCTCATCCCACCAAGTTTCTGTTAGTCCAACTATATCATATTTACCTTCATGTATTTGTAGTTCGAGTTCACCCTGTTGGTTCCCCAGACTTTGTGCATTTGTATATAGGCACTTGAGATCTTTATGTCTGAGACTATGTTTACTGTCTACATAACTTGTGTTGTACCTTCTTGCCACCTGTTTGATTAGTGCACATGGTATGGTACTCACTATTAAATGCTTGGTTTTGGTGGGCATCAAGGTTGATAATCTTACCTGCATAAACTATTTTCCCTTCTACATTGTTTACTTTCTTTTCCATATTCTCGACTTTTTCATCCACCTTCCCAATTTTGTCATCCATCTTTGCCATTTGGTCTTGCATTGTTTGGAGTATTGCTTTAATTTCCACTTGCATTGTCACCACTTTTCTTGTTGAACAAACAAATCAAGGGTACTTTGACCTCTAGGACTGGATGTTGCAGAAGATGAAGATGGTGCAGCTGTTGCTGTTTTTCTCATCTTGGAATATTTAACTAATTATCTCTTATCAATGTGCAATCTACAAGATCTTTCCCAAACAAAAAGAATTTTCTTCAGGTTCTTCTATACCTTAATCCACTATGTTGTAATCCAATGAGAAGGTAGCGAAAGGAAAAAGAACATCTGAGGGGGTCCCAGAAAAAAGGGCAAAGCAGACATAAAGAGAAGAAAATGTTAAGTCCAAAAATTAATTCCACCAATAATATTAAAAAAGGGGAGAAGAAGTAATACAATCCAATTTAAGGAAAACTGCCAATATCCATAGGAGAGAAAAAAAGGAAAAGGAAAAAATGTCAAAAAAAGAAAAAGGAAGAAAAAAAATATGAAATGGGGAAAATATGGAATGGGAAAAAATCTTTAATAATATCCACTAGGAAGGAATAATTAAAATCCAGCTGTAAATTCTTTATGCCAGTGGTTCCCTAAATGGATGGTAGGGGCAGTGGGATGCCTTAGGGGGGCGCTAAGAGGCAAGGGGGCTGGCAGGGGGGGTAAGAGGTGGCAGGTGGGCAATCAAGGCGCCAGCCCTGCAGGCCCACCCATTGACTGTTGCACTGCTCTGGAGCTGGTGCCTCGAACGCTCCCCTGCCGCCTCTTAGCGCCCCTCTGCCAGCCCCCTTGGGAATGCTAAGAGGCAGAAGGGGGGGCATTCGAGGCTCCAGCCCTGCAGGCTCACCCATTGACTGTTGCACTGCTCTGGAGTCGGCACCTTGAACGCCCCCCCGTCGCCTTTTAGCACCCCCCTGCCAGCCCCCTTGGGGATGCTAAGAGGTGGGGGGGCGGTGCGTCGAATTCGGCCATGGTGGCACATAATTTAAGGTGCCGGCTCCGGAGCAGTGCAACAGCCGGCACCTTGAACTGCTGCCTCTTAGTGTCCCCAAGGGGGCCGGCAGAAGGACACTAAGAGGCATCAGAGGGCATTTGAGGCACTGACTGTTGCACCGCTCCAGAGCTGGCACCTCCAATACAGCCGTGGCGGCACGTTATGTGCCGCCGCGGCCGATTTGATGGGCTGGCCCCCTGCCACCTCTTAGCATCCCCAAGTGCCAGCAGAGGGGCACTAAGAGGTGGCAGGGGGGCGTTTGAGGTGCTGGCCCTGCAGGCCATTGACTGTTGTACTGCACTGGAGCCGGCACCTCGAATGCGACAGCACATTGGGAAAAACTGCCACCACCGCTTTCCCAAAGTGCCGCTGCTGTTGCATTCTGTCTGTCCATTCGTCCATCCGTTCATCCATCCAAAAGGTCTGCCTGCCTGCCTGCCTGCCTTTCTGTCTACATATCTATCTACCAATATAGATCTACCTACCTACCTACCTACCTACCCATCCATTCATCCATCCATCCATCCACCCATCCATCCAAAAGTTCTGTCTGTCTTCCTGCCTGCTTGCCTGCCTGCCTGCCTACCTACCTACCTATTTATCTGTATCTAATATCTAATATCTCTCTCTCTCTCTCGCTATATATATATATATGTATATGTGTGTGTGTGTGTGTGTGTGTGTGTGTGTGTGTGTGTGTGTGTGTGTATGTATCTATGTATGTATGTATGTATGTATGTATATATATATATATATATATATATATATATATATATATATATATATATATATATATATATATATATATATATATACACACACACACACACCTACCTGTCTCTCTATCTATGCATCCATCCATGTTTGAAGCACTGGCCCCAAAGGCATATCGGGAAATTAAAGCAAAGCCAGTCTGGGAGGGAGGGAGGGAAGGAAAGAGAGAGAGAGAGAGGGAGGGAGGGAGGGAGAGGGGGGAAGGGAGGGAGGGAGGGAGACCTGATGCATCAGATTGAAATGAGGCCTAGTTTAGTTTGAGGCCCTTTTCCACATTGAAACATCTTTGGCTTCTATTAAAGTTTTTGTGGACGAAACATGGTCAAGACTATCAGGAAGCTCTCACATTTTGTTGAGGCTTTAAACAGGATCCATTGGACCAGAACTCCACCCTAAAGAAATACTTTTCCCCAATTTATTACAGTACCAATTCTGAAGAAGCAAAACCAAAATGTACTGGTAAATTACAAAGAAACACACACACTCCCTTCTAACCCTGCTGGAGCAGGTGATTGGACTAGAATAGATATCTCATTATCTTTCTCCTCCCTCCCTCCCTCCCTCCCTCCCTCCTTCTTTAATTCTTTTTCTTTCTGTCCCTTCCTTCCACCTCCCCCTTTCTTTGTCTGTCCTTTTTTTTCTTTCCCTTTTTTCTTTCTTTTCTTCTTTTTCTCTTTCTCTCTCTTTTTCTTTTCTCTCTCTCTTTTCCTCTCTCAGGCTCACCCCATTGATTTGGTGCACTGCTACACTCAGACTTGCTTGAGCAGGTCCCTTCGGTGCTGTGAGCTCAATGGGGTGGACCTGCGGTGCAGGCATCTAGAACGTGGCAGTGGCAGCACATTTGAAAAGTAGAGCAAAGCCAGAGGTTGGTAATTTTTGCTGCAAAGAATCACAAAATCTTCTGGGTTGTGCACAAGAAGGGACACACATGTCAATACAATTCAGCAACATAAAATAAAGAAATACAAATAAAAATCAACAAGAATTGGCAAAGCATCTCTGATTAGATTCTATTCATTACTAGAATCTAATCAGAGATGCTTTGACAATTCTAGTCCAATGACCTGCTCCAGCAAGGTTGGAAGGGAGAGTGTGTGCATGTGTGTGCAAAAACTCCAAAAACAGGTCAAGTAGCTCTGGGGAGGCCAGTCATAAATTAGAACACTTGCTAAACAACTGGCCATTAAGTGAGGACTACTTGTATTTGGTTTGACAGTCACCTGGCCATGCCCACCCAGTCACATGACCAGCAAACCACACCCTCAAATTAGGCCACGCCCACAGAAATTTGAATCCAAATTTGGGTGGGGAGCACTGAGGATGAGTTTGTAGCACCAAGTGGGTGGTGGACTGAAAAAGTTTGGGAACCACTGCTTTATGCCTTTAGGAGCCTCGGTGGCGCAGTGGTTAGAGTGCAGTACTGCAAGCTACTCCTACTGCAATTTGACAGATTGAATCCCACCAGGCTCAAGGTGGACTCAGCCTTCCATCCTTCCGAGGTGGGTAAAATGAGGACCCAGATTGTTGGGGGCAATATGCTAACTTTGAGAGGGCTGGAAAGCACTATAAAGCAGTATATAAGTCTAAGTGCTATTGCTATTGCTATGTCACCACCTCTTAATGTACAGTCTCACTATTTCTCCTTACTATCTTCCACATTGCAATTTGCCACTCTATCCAAACAGCTTAGACCTGGGGGGTGGGGGGGCAGGATGTAGAGTGAAAAAATAAGCAGTTCAGTGAAAGGAGTTCTGGTTTCTATTTCTTTGCGTCTTCTTTGTTTCTTTTAGTGTCCAAGGATTACATTGTTTCCAATATAAGTTCTCAGTGCAACCCTCCATCCCAGTAGATAATGGCATTTTTGTTTAGTCTTCTCTCTCACGGTCAATCTAAAAATTCAATGTTCCATTCTCTCTTTCACATTTATTTTCAATTCCTCCCCAGTAGGTGGCACGATTGCATTGCTTCCCTTTAACTTTAAGTGTTAGAATTGTCTATGAGTCTTTTAAAAGTAAAAAAAAAGTTTTAAAAATCAGGGCAAAGTAACAGTTCAAAAATAAAATAATCCAATTTCTTTTCTTGGTCATCTAAGTTCATTAGGTTCAGTTAATCCAGTCCAGTTTCAAAGATAATTATAAAGAGTTCAATAATTAATGGCTTCCTCTTTCTATCCCCACCGGAAACAGCTTTTCCTACCACTTTCTTCTGGGGGAGGATTTAAATACCACCCACCCTTGAGTTCTGGCTTTCTCTTCACCTTTTTCTTTTCAAGAGGCTCTTTCTTTGTTATTCAAAAAGTTTAAAACTTCTTACCTAATTCAATCACACTTTCTCTTTTCTTCTGCCCCAGCCTTGTAGTGGCTCGATGACCACTTTCCTTTCAAGTCAGCCAGAGAGGCTATCTCTCAATCTACCAGGAATACTGCAGTATCCCTGGGATCAGCAGAGTGTCATCTCATCTATCATTGTTTCTCCAAGATGATTTAGGTCTAAAGGACCACTGGTTTTCAGGATATTGACATGTCCCTAGGAATCACTAGAGATTCCCGTCATTTCTCCCACGACGTCAGCTCCTCCTCCCCCGATAGATGTCAATTAGAACATACACAGACATTCCTTTCAATTTACATATACTAAAGTATTTTGGGAAGAAGTGTTAGGATTTTTGTAATTTTTGCTGAGCAATGAAGACACTGCAGTTCTCAGAAAAACTTTTAAATTCCCTTCAGTTTCCAGTGATGGAGAACTGCTGATAGAAGCATGGCAAATGAGGTGTGCTGGTTCTGGCCAGTAATTTTAATTGAAAATAAATAGCTGAGGAGAAAATGGGATGTTACGTTCCAATGAGACTAATTTTCCAATGAGGCATTCTTCCTGCAACGCAATGTAAACTAATCTGGTTTCATTGTTTTGCCTGTGATAATTTATCTTCCTACCTTAAATAATGATACAAATGCTACTTGAGGAAAAATAGGTGGTTATCTTGACTATCTGTGCCTTAGTTTCCCAACATAGTGCTGCAGGTTTATGTATCTGGTCTGGGAGATGTAAAAAAGATGCCCAACTGAATTGAGTTTGGCATTTCCCTTAATTGGCTATATTTTATTCCAAGAATTGCTTTATATCTTAGAACTGATTGTTCTTATTTGACTTCTTACTGTAATATAAGAGTTTCCACTTAGCAATAGACAAAAAAAATCCAGTGTGATTTGTGATGGATAGGCATTATTGGCAAATAAGCAGAAACAAAAAATCAAAAAATTCTTTGTGTGATGAACAATTCAAGCAGAGCTATTTTATTCTTACTTTGCTGAAGGAAAAGAACTGAAATGAACCTATCTTATCATGATATTTCTCTCTGCATATACAGGTTCTATAAAATCTACAATCTGGGAAACAATTCTTTGTGGTGCCCACCAAGATAGTGTAGATAGCACTAAACTTCTATTGAAGAACTCCAAATTAAAGAAGATGGTTATGACGCCAATAATAGTTGCATTCCAAATATCCATGAAAAAAATGGTTCTCCACTTTTGGAATGAACAAGAAAGAAAAGAAATTAGGACATATTTTAATATAATCCAATCTCTGTTGTAATTTCAAATGTTTTGGGCAGTCTGAGAAAGTATGTATGTGTATGTGTATGTGTATGTGTGTGTGTGTGTGTGTGTGTGTGTGTGTGTGTGTGTAAATATATATATATATATATATATATATATATATATATATATATATATATATATATATATATATATATTTTTTTCTGAGGTTCTCATGGGTATTTGTATGTGGATCTTTGGTTATTCAGGTTTTCTCCCGTGTAAGATTGGAAGTATCTAGGCAACGTTTCAATGAAGTCTCATTCATCATCTTCAGGCTTGTGTCTTTGGCTCTGTGCTTCTCACAGTGATGAGAAGCACAGTCACCCTGAGAAGCACAGAGACAAAGACATAAGCCTGAAGATGATGAATGAGACTTCATCGAAACGTTGCCTAGATACTTCCAATCTTACGTGGGAGAAAACCTGAATAACCAAAGATCCATATATATATATATACACACACACACACACACACACACACACACACACACACACACACAAGCTCAGGGGTGGGATTCTACCAGTTCTATCCGGTTCTATAGAACCCCTTGTTAACTTTCTAAGTAGTTTGGAGAACCGGTAGTTAGAAGCAATCTCCGTTTATTTTTTTCCACCCGTATTACATTCTTGACAGAAAGCCTAGACTTACTGCCTCAGGAGCTTCTGAGGCTTTCTTAAAGGGAAAGGGTTATTTTAAGATTTTTACACCGCTATTGGGAGGAAATACTTCCCTGGACAATCATCACTTTGAAGAAATAATTGAATAATGAAGCAAAGCTTTTAGTGACAGGGAACCAAGATGAGTGACATTCAGCAAGGCTTCTTGGCTAGCTAGAAGGATTGACATTCAAACATGAGTTTACATACTCTTTCTGAGTTTTGGTCTAAAACTGGTTTTTGGTGAAGGTTAATTCTGTGCTTGGTGAAGTTTAATCCTGTGTTAATTGATGGGATAATTTTCAGCTTCAACAAGCAACAGCTAGTGTTGTGATTTAATTATTTGTATTGTGTTTGAATTTTTTCTTGCTTCATGGTTTATTTTTCTATTTGGGGAGAGGGTCTTCCTTCACTGCTTTAAAACTATCTGGCACTGTCCTTTTGGGGTAAACTTCCAAGAGGCAGGATGCAAGCTTGGCACTGATTGTTTAACTGCCTTTTGGGAGGGCGCATGTGACCTTTCCTTAAATCTGGGTGATTTCCTTAGGATATCTTGTGCGGTGTATGAGATCAGCTGGTAATTTTAAGTGTTCAAATGGATCTAAGGATTGCTTTTCCTGGGTCTGCTTTTTCTGGAGAGCTTAAATGACCTCTCTGCTAAAGGGTTTCACTTTATGAGCAAGAGTTGGCTTTTGATAGTTATCACTGCATTTTAAATATTTTCATTCCTCAAGATGCTCTGGCACCCTGCCTGATTTGTAACTCCAGATTGCAGGTATTTTTAATCTAATGATTGGTATTTAGGGCAGCTTTTTGCAAGCAAAGAAGCTTTTTGTATTTTTGTACAGGTAATCCTTGACTTACAACAGTTCATTTAGTGACCATTCAAAGTTACAATGGCACTGAAAAAGTGACTTATGACCATTTTTCACATTTATGACTGTTGCGGCATCCCCATTGTCATGACAGGCCAGATGAGGAGAAGTGCCCCTTGACATGAGTGCTGTTGAGTTGGCCACGCCTACCCAGTCACATGACCACTAAGCCACACCCACCAACTAAGCCACAACCTCAGAAACGGTTGTTAAAAAAACTGAATCCCACTCCTGCACAAGCTCTATACAAAACTTCACTACAAAACTATGTGATTGGGCTTAGTTTTGGGAGAGAAAAATAAGGGAGGAAATTGTGTCTCTGCCTACCAGAATTCATCAGTATTCATCTGGCTAGTGTCCTGTTAGTGTGTGATATAGTTGAGGGCTATTTGAAACTGAAACAGTATTTACTGTGTGAGCAAGGAGACAGCAAGGAGCCTGGGCGTGGCTTAGCTCAACTGTTCTGTACTAAAGCTGCTTGGTGCTATGAAACTAAAACTGAAACTCCTCTGCTTGTGTTTTGCATTTGGAACAGATTTCTTTTCAGGTGGAGAGGGGGGAGTAGAACTCCTTAGCATCAGAGCTTGTTAATAATAATATATGAAATACTAATGCTCTGATGGTCATTTTGAAAAATCCTTTCTTAGCAAGCAAGAGATACAGAGAAATATACAAAGAGAGATCTACTATATAAAATGTATAAAGTGTCATATTATGAGACACATTTATATACACATTTACATATACATGTCCATTGTTACCTGTCTCTTTCTCCCTTCTTCCTGAGTATATTTTGCCAGCCATTTATAATTGCATACATCTTTATAATCTTTTTTCTTTAATATTAGCGAAGTCTACAGAGGGATTCAAAAAATTGACTCTGGCCACAACGGCTTGAACAGTTTTGGTTGTTTTTTTTTAAAAAAATGTGCTTATATAACTGTGACTACCTGTTGTTGTTTTTAAATGCAGCTGCAGGTGCTTCTATTTGAACGTACCTGAAAAGATAATCAAACTCTTTAGCATTTTATCAGAGAAAAAGTGTACTGATACCTGCTTATAGTTGGATTACTTTGTTTTTCAATTTCATTGTACACATGTTGTGCATTGACAATAAACATTTGATTTGGTTTGATTTCTTCACCAGGGATTGTTATTCATAGCATTCTAATCCAGCCAATGGGAAGGGCAAAATGCAGTCTTGAATGTATATGGCCCAGTCCATCCTGAAAGATGCCATGAAGTAACCTATTTCTAGGTATGTCAGCATTGATAGCCAAGGAATTTTGTTGTTCATTTGAACATGATTGTGTCACAGTGGTAGCAGCTGCTTCCACTGAAAATATTTTTTCATCTCTGTCTGGAATCAGTAGATGTGAAAATGGAAAAATCACAACAGGATCAAATTCTTGGGGTGGGGGGGGGGCATGATTAAAATCTAATTAAATAGGTCTCCAGTGAAATAGTGAAATAATATGTAACTATCTTAGGAGTGGGCTGCTGGGGATTTGTAGTGGTTCAAGAAACCCTCTAGCTAAGATTCTGCACAGTTTGGAATCCCACTCCTGGCTGGCCCTGTCTACCCTGCTCACCCCTCCCAGGAGTCCCCACATGGCCCATTTTGGATGCAAGTAAGTGCAGAGGTCGCACAGAAGCTCAGGGAGGGTGAAAAACAGGCCTCGCGGAAGTTTGGGGAGGCTGGAAATGGGCCTGTTTCTGGCTTCCAGAGAGCCTCCGGAGCCCAGAGAGGCAGTTTTTGCCCCCCCCACCGAGGCTCAAGGGGAAAGCCTCTAGAGCCCAGGGAGGGCAAAAATGCCCCACCCACTGCCATGGTGCAGGAGGCCGACTAGGTCACACCCACCATGGCCACACCCACTCAAAAACAGGGCAGAGAACCTGTTGCTAAAATTTTGAATTCCGCTCCTGAACTACCTATAGACTAATTAAAAAAAAAAGATACTTTGAACTAGCCTTGTTCCCTACCTTCATTGTTCTGGTGTAAGCAAAACAAAACTAAGTGGATCTTTCTCTTCCTGTATTTTCCTATTTAAAATGCTGTAATTGCACTGTGTATGGTGTACTGAACAGGCTAGAAAGATTAAGGCATCAAAGTGCTTCAGCATGTGGCAATCCAACCTTGGCTGGATCTTGTTGCAAAATGACCCATCAGCTTAAACAACAGAAAGACAGACATTTAGCAGTAGTGTATTTTTTTATATAAATGTTCTACTGAAAGAAAAAAAAGAAGCAATAAAATATTTTTTGCTTTTTACTATTACTGCTTTAGTGCTTTTGTCTGTGTTGTTGTTCTGTGATTGTAATAAAAACTGATTGAAAATAAAAGAACAAGAAAGCTTTGTATTGGAATCCTTGCCTTTTATATCATCCTTAGTTTCAATTAATGTTTGAGGTGTTAATATTTATACCCTGAGTACTTTAGGGACACTGTATTTCAAGACAGCCATCTTTTGAAGGAAATTAGACTAGGACTGCTTTAATTAGGGTGTTTTAGGATTCCAGTGCTGCCATGACAACCATGGGTCTGTTGCAACTGATTACTGTCACAACACATGTGTCAAGTCATACTCTGCCTTTCCCCACCCCCACATCCCGCAAGGGGATTATAGCCTGACAAGCAGGATATTTTATGTCTGTTCTTTTATGTTAGTGAAACTATTGCTGGCTGAAATGTAGGCTTTTAGCCTAAATTTTCTTCTCTGCAGAAGTAGGGGACAATAAATTGGACTGCCCCCTAAAACAGCTCGCATTAGAAAGTAATCCTGCCTACCTTTTTCCTCTCAACATTGTTCTATTCTCTTGATATTTCAAGAGTACTTTTCTTCTAAGGAACAGCATTGTTCCAGAGGGAGAAGAGTTTATTTTGTTATTGCAGAGCCAAACATTTGCCTTTGCCCAACATTTGCTTGAATGGACAGCACCAATTAGTAATCTGTGCTACAAATTGACAAAAATGCCTTAACATCTTCACTCATTCTTTGAGAGTAATGGCAATAATTGCAGGTTTCCTTCAGAAATCTCTATACCAACATATCTATGAGTTTGTCTACTTTTAATTCAAGACTACCGACAAGACCTCAGTCCTCAGATAAAAGTTATCTTCTGAACACTGCTCTAGTCATCAAATGCTTTATGATTACTGAATCCTCCTCCAATTGCTCATCATGTGTCAATAGACTATCACAAATAATTGGTACCAGACAGTTCGCAACTCACAACCATTCATTTAGTGACCATTTGAAGTTACAATGGCACTGAAAAAATTGACTTATGTTCCCTTTGGTCATGTGATCAACATTCGGGCACTTGACAATTAGCATGTATTTATGACATCTACCTAGCTTAGCATATTTTGGGCTCAATTGTGGTTGTAAGTTAAGATCAAGTCAAGTCAAAGAATTTATGTGAAGTCCTTCAAATGGTCATCTGTGAAATTTATTTATTTATTTTGATTTGTCAATTGCTTACAAGATAATAGATATAAGTATATACATAGTTATGAATACTTGAAATGGGTACATATAAGAACAATAAAAGGAACAATAGGACAGGGATGGTAGGCACATTGGTGCGCTTATGCACGCCCCCTACAGACCTCTTAGGAAAGGGGTGAGGTCAATAGTAGACAGTCTAAGGTTAAAGTTTTGGGGGTTTGGGGAAGAAACCACAGAGTCAGATAGAGTATTCCAGACATTGACCACTCTGTTGCTGAAGTTGTATTTCCTGTAATCAAGTTTGGTGCGGTTAACCTTGAGTTTGTATCTATTGTGTGCTCTAGTGTTGTTATGGTTGAAGCGGAAGTATTCATTGACAGGTAAGTCATTGCACTGTATGATTTTATATACCATACTTAGATCAGACCGAAGACGGCATAATTCAAGGTTTTCTAGTCTAGAATTTCAAGTCTGGTGGCATAAGGTATTCCACAATGAGAAGAGAAGTTGAGAACTCTTCTTGTGAAATATTTCTGGACTTTCTCAACTGTGCTACTATCAGATATGTAATGTGGGTTCCAGACTGATGAGCTGTATTCGAGTATTGTTCTAGCAAATGTTTTGTATGCTCTAGATAGTAGTGTGATATTACCAGAGAAAAAGCTATGTAGGATTAACTTAACAACTCTTAATGCCTTTTTTGTTATACAGTTACAGTGGGCTCTAGCACTTAGATTATTAGAGATGAGTATTCCAAGGTCCTTTACAGAGCTTGGATCATCAACAAGGTCTTGACTATTCAGCTTGTATTTTATTTTCTGGGTTTTTTTTGCCAATATGTAAGACAGAGCATTTATTTGTTGAGATTTGAAGTTGCCATATGTTTGACCATTCTGATACATAGACAAGATCTTTTTGAAGGGTAGCAGTATTGTCTGTGGTATTGAACAGCTTTACATCATCAGCGAAGAGAACACAGTTGCTCTTGATATGATCAGAGAGGTCATTTATGTAGAGTATGAAGAGAGTTGGTCCTACAACACTGCCTTGGGGACACCACTGTTGACAGGTACAGAATTTGATAGGACACTCCCAAATTGACCTTTTGTTGCCTGTTTGACAGGAATGCTTCTATCAAGTTATGCAGTTGTCCAGAGATACCATAAGATTTTAGTTTTAGGAGTTGTTTGTCATGTACCGCTGAATCAAAGGCTTTACAGAAGTCTATGTAGAGTGCATCTATTGTTTTGCACTGATCGAGTTGTGTAGTCCATATGTTTTTGCAGTGTAAGAGTTGCAGATTACAGGATAGTTTTTTTCTGAAACCAAATTGTTTATTAGAGAGTAGGTTGTTTGTCTCCAAGTGGAAGATAATGGATTGGCTATTAATTGATTCCATGACTTTACAGGTGACGCAGCATAAGGAGATTGATCTGTAATTTTCAACTAGGCTGGGGTCTCCCTTTTTGGAGATGGGGATGGTGGTGGCTTGTGACCATAGGTTAGGTAAAGAGCTGGTCCTGAAAGATTTTTCAAAGATTATGCTTAGAGGTTCGGCTATGGCAGTGGATAGCTTTTTTAAGAAGTAGGCACATATTCTGTCTGGTTCAATAGATGTAGTTTTAGATTGCATAGTGCTTTTTCAACATTGTCTTCTGTAATATTGATATGTATTAGATCATTGTAGTTTTCTGTGGTTTGGCTAAGAAAAACTGGACATGATCCATTGCTGTTTACAAATACTGAGCCAAAGAATGTGTTAAATCTGTTGGCTTTAATGGTGTTGTTATTGCAATCTTTACCATTAGGTCCTATCAGGGGTGGGATGGACCTTGAGTCTTTTAGTTTGTTGTTTACAAAATTGTAAAAAGCACAGGTGGAATTGGTGCACAGAAGGTTTTCCTCGTGTTTAATGTGATAATTGCTGCATTCAGTCTTTATCTAGTGGCATAAATTTTTGTATCGGCTTTTGAAGTTGGCAACGTGACCAGATTTGTTAGTGATCTCTTTTTGGATTGAAGTTTCCTTATTGTTATGGGTAATCTATTTTTGTTTTGTTTTGGGAGTTGTTATTGGTACATATAGTTTGATGACTGTTTTGACTTAAAGTAAAAAGATGTTGTAATGGTCTTCAACAGTATTGCATCCAGTGAATAGAGATTACCAATCAAGGGATGAGAGATCGTTGTCTATAAGATCATAGTTGCCTTTTTTGAAGTTATAATTGAGGATTACATCATTGTGATGATTTTTGTGTGGGCGTATGTTGAGACAAAAGTCAATCATATTGTGGTCACTGTTGGAAAAGGGTTCTTTAGTTTGTATTCCATAAATTAAATTCAAACTATTGCAGAAGATGAGATCGAGGCAGTTGTGAAGTCTAGAGTTGTTGGTTACTAGTTATTCCAGTCCCAGTTTTGTAACAGCATTGTAGAAGGTTGCATGTATGGGTTCAGTTGTACATTTGTTTAGGGTCCAGTTAATACGAGGTAGATTGAAGCCACTAAGAAAGATAAAAGCATGTGGGCAGGATGTTGCCCATGTTAGTAAGTGAACTTAGCTTGTTTACATGTTCAATGTCATAATCAGGTGCTCTGTACCATAGTAAGAATCGAAATGTGATATTTAGGGATAGTTCACAGATGATGGTCTCAGGAAGAGTAAGCTCCTGGGTAAGTTGGATGTTCTTTTAGATGTAAGGACTTTTTATAGAAGATAGCAACACCACCTCCTCTACGAATTTCATGATCTGATCGGTAAACATGATAATCTCTTACTGTGGTAATAGAGTCAGAGAGAGGTGCATTGAGCCATATTTAACGTATTTAAATTTAACATATTTAACTCACTCTTCTATTATGCTTGCTTATAGAATGAGTTCAAATGTTCATTTTCAGTTTCATTGTGTAGGTATCAAGACTGACTTTAACTTTCATCTATATTCTGCTTCACTCACAGTTTGACAAAGGAAAGGATGGTGGTGGATTGGAATGCAATCCCCCCACCTCGCCCAAGGACACCCAGAGCAGATGTCACAATGTGGCTAGCTGGTTCTTATAACAAAATGAACAGAAGTGATTGGTGGGCATAATGGACTGTGGGTGTCCCATGGGCAAAGGGGGAATGAACTATGAGTGCCTTTGCATGGGAAATCAGAGCTGGGTTCACTTCTTCTGTGCCACTGTGGATTTATTCAGTAAAGATGATAAAATAATGTCCCAGGAGTTTCATTTTCTGGATTCCCCAACTGAACAGTTGACAGTTGGTCTCAGTGCAACTAATTGTGGTACTGTAATGGTGGATCTTCACCAGGAGGGTCTTCAACAAAACATATGTACACACTTCAAACCCCAGAGTACACTAAAGTAGAAGCTTGTCCACCCCAAGAATAAAACTCCAAGACACAAACTGAGCAATGTGGTATATGCAGCACAATGCAGTGAGCCAAGTGCAAATTTGTACATTGGTAAAACAAAACCAGAAAGTTCAGTTGCCTCTTGAAAAAGCATCCTTGGGACAAATAAAGAGTTCTTAAAAAGCAGTGACAGGTTTCCAAGCAGACCAGAATTTGAAATCTGAAAAGAAGGAGTCCCACCAAAATAGAGAAGAGACAAACAACACTCAGAGTTGGGGAAAGAATATGTGAGTAACAGGCACGTCATATTAAGGCTTCATTTGAGAGATGTCATATTCACACAGCTGCTTTGTTATGTTTTTCCATTCCAGAGCTGACAGGAAATCAAGTCATTTACATTTTGCTGACCATACAATATTCTCCATGTTTTTTTAAAAAACTTATATTGTACTATTGACCATCTGAATATGTTTTCTGCTTAAATGATCACTCTGCTGTTCAACCGAGCTGAAAACAAAGAGTAAGTGGGGATTTTATCACTTATCATATGCCTAGTTCTCATCTGGATTGTGTAGCCAAGTTAATGCCAATGAAAAGTGCTGTTGAAGAGTTTGAGGAAAGGGATTTCCTGGGGTATCAATGTGACAACTAAGAACATTATGT
Source organism: Pseudonaja textilis (assembly GCF_049901715.1). Classification (NCBI taxonomy): domain Eukaryota; kingdom Metazoa; phylum Chordata; class Lepidosauria; order Squamata; family Elapidae; genus Pseudonaja; species Pseudonaja textilis. The sequence continues at coordinate 76,074,110 of NC_142008.1, forward strand.
AAAAGAGGTTGTACTTCCCTGGGAGCAACGGTTATTCTACCAAACAAAATCCCTTCAATTATAATTTCAATTATATGCATTAAGCCAATAATAGGTTGATCTGTTTTGCTGCTTTACATGTTGACCATTTGACCAGTTGACCATTTAAAATAATTTTAAAAAGAGTATGTGGAAGCAGGAGTTTTGGTTTCTTGTGCAACAGAAAGGACTTGAAAGGTATGCAAAGAGACTAGGAAACAGGTTGAAGAGCTAGTCCCATAGGAAACCAGCACAACTATCAATCTTTTATTATGATCACAGATAAGTACTTTAAAAATCAAAACATTAAAATAAAATGAAACAACAGAACAAGGCATAGTAGTATATTACAATTAGTGATGAGAATATTGATGGGCAGTCAAAATTTGTCCATCTGAATCATTTCCAAATTAAATAGCTACAATAGGAAGGGAGTAGAAGGCAGAAATCCCTGCCAGTGCATTTGGGTGGAAGGAGATAATCTTATTCCATTAATCAGCATAAAAGTAGAAGAAAGTATTGATCAGATTGCATAAGACATTGTACTAAGTTTCTTCCTTTTAGGACTTTTCTTTTTACTACTGCAACTACAAAGCCACTGCAGATCATACAAAACTTACTCTCCAAACAAATAATCTGAGCAAAGGGCTTCTCCTCAAAATAACCATTTGGCTAAGGATGACTTTAATCAATGTTGGCATTGTTGCTGTTTGAAAGTGTTGGAAGTTGAAGTCTGGGCTCTTCCTTCCAGCTGGGAAATGAGCCTCAGAAATGTCGCCTTAGCAGAAATAAAAGATTGAAGCCAGCTGCTAGAAAGGAGGTCTGGTTTATTCAGAAGCAAAGTGACTCAGCATCGGCTCCGGGACAGCTGACAATTAGATCTGGTGAGTAGATGGATTTTTATATAGTTTCTGGGCTTTGTCATTGAAACATCCAGATTTGTTGTGCAATGAACTTGTATGAGTGCTTTTTAATATTTTAACTGTGGTGGGCTAGTTCCTATTGAGGTTGAGGAGTCATGTCCTGCCCTCTAGGTCAAATGGGGAAATGCAGATTAAATGTTATTGTTTATGTTTTAATCCCTTTAGCCTTTGGCTTCTTGTGAAACATGTAGCTGGCAATTGTTCTATTTATGAATAGGCTATATCCTGCAGCATTTTGTCCCTCTGAATGGAGCTGTACCAGATGCTTGGTATCTGCTTTCAATAAGCACTTCAATTTTGTGAATGAGATAGAATAGTATCTCATTCATGGTTATTTAACTTGTTGGGAAAACCACTACGAATGGTTTTCCTAATCAGTGAGGGAGTGTGGTTTGTTCTTCTCATTTTGGAAAGTCTTTTCTATTTCTTGGGTTGTTTTTCCTTCTCATCTGAGTTTTTGGGGTGAGGGCTCTCTATAATTTCCTGTTTTGTGCTAATATTTGTGAAAAAAATATTCAGAACAATCCTGTTTAATTTGGTAAAGTTTTTTGTCTGTTTTGTACATTATTAATGATACCTGCTTGGTGTCTCTTTTTGGTGAAGTAGGGAGGCAGTTCTTCAATTTGTTTAAGAGGCGTACTACTGATAGAGGCGTCAGAGAAGGATCCCCAAGGTGATCAGGGCAGCAGCTGCCAAGATGAAGTCCTTTAACTAGTGGAGGTCGGGAAGCCAAAAGAAGAGCCCTGATTGGTTGAAGGGCAATTTGTCATAGCCAATATCTTGTGTTAGTCCTTTCAGATGTTTTATGTCACACTTGACTAATTCTGAGTTTTCAGTTAGGTTATTGGTTGGGGTTAAAGCAGCACGTTCCTCAAAACTCCTTGTGTCACAGTAGTAAGAAATCAGTGGTTGTCCTGTTTTCAAGTGTGGCTTCTCTAACCTGTCTCAGTTCCCTTTTCAGGGCATCTAATGTTTGGGAGGTTGAATTTAGATTCTTTACAAGGGGGCATGCCAGACAGTTTGTTTTTTGCATTACCCACAGCAAGTGCTGGCACCTCAACCAATAATATTGACAGTGCCACATGTTCCATTTTTGTGAATAACTGTGTTTGGGAGTCACAATCACATGTTAGGGTTTGGATATCTCTTCTATGCTGTCTCTGTAGGAAGGACATAGAAACTGTTAACCACCCCAAAGTATTGGCATTGGTGGGGAGGTATGAATAGGCCTTTATACCACAGAGTATGAACCACCCTAAGGGAAGTTTGATATGGCTGTATGCAAAGGGAAGTATCTTGGTATGATTGCAGGAAAGGGCAGTATTATTCAAGTTTTGGCAACCTGGTACCCTGGGAGTCACACAATTTTTCATCTCAAAGCAGGAGTTTGCACTAATTACAGTAACAGTGTGTAGGACAAACAAGCTTTCATCTTTAAAATCTGTACTAGATCCCCAGTCAAAAATGGTAGAACATGAAGCTGTTAAATGGAAATCCCTGAATCTAGTAAAAATTTGGATGGCCTATGGGCATGTGATTACCCCTATGGGAAAAATTGATGGAATAACCTTAACTGACCTCCCCACTTTTAGGCAAAATTCTGTAAGATTTAACCCTTCCTTGGCCAAATATTCCCAAATATTTCCCTTCAGAGAACACATTTATATCCATAAACCCATCAGTTAACTGTATCACAGAGTATATCAGGTACAATGCTAGAACACATTTCCATCCTCTTCCCATAGTCTTCCCAAGGATCCTCATTGCAAAATAGAAGCTTTAATGCCCATTCGTCTATCTCTGGGTTTTTCTGTAGTTTCAGTGGTGGGACCTTCGGCATTGGGATGGATGCAATACCGTGGTCAAAAACTGCTGGCTTGATGTAGGTCCAGTGGACCCAGGTGTCCTTCTCAGCTACCTGAGGAAGATCTGGAAGGGTCCTTTCCACCTGGGTTTCAGCGGGGATTTTCAGGAGAATGACTTGATCCAGACCCAGTCTCCTGGCTTGAATGGGTGGAGATTCTCTTTGAGTGGCAGGATCTGTGTCAAGGCATTCCACAATCTCCAGAGCTGTTGGTGTAGGGCTGAAAGATAGGATGATAAGTTTACTTCCCCTTTTTTAGGCTAAGGGAGTGGGGATCTAAACCCTTTAAGGTATCTGGGGGATAGCCAAAGAGAAATTTGAAAGGGGAGATGCCCAAATCTTATCTAGGTTTGATTTTAAGATGGAATAGGGCTACAGGTAGCACTTGGGGCCATGATAGGTGTGTCTCCTGACAAAGTTTGCCTAGGAGGATCTTAAGTTTCCTGTTCTGGCATTCTACTTCTCCCTCCCCTTGGTGAGGCTGGATGGTAAAGTACATGAAGGTTCTGGATTGTCCCTAGAGTCTGCAACACATGGGTAATCACTGGAGGTGGTATTCAGCAGGTTCTGACCAGTTCTGGAGAACCAGTAGTGGAAATTTTGAGTAGGCAAATTCTACCTCTGACTGGCCCTGCCCTCATCTATTTTCTGTCTCTCAAGTCCCAGCTGATTGTCTGGGGTGTCCTTTGTTGCCCTGCACAGGAGAATGGAGCTGGAAAGCAGGTTAGTGGGGTGGGAAGGGAATGGGATTTTGCAGTAACCTTCCCCTGCCACGCCCACCAAGCCATGCCACACCCACAGAACCAGTAATAAAAATGTTTGAATCCCACCACTGGTAGTCACCTATGATACAAAGTGTTTTCCTCAATTCATGTCTAAGATACTAGGTATCGCAAACCTTGGCACTATATCTTTTAGTACCATAGGTGCCAGCCTGTGTGGTAGCATGATAATAGGGGAAATCCTCTTGAATTCATTTGGGTCAATATAAAAGGGTGGGGGGATGATATTGCTATAGGTATAAACAGAGGAAATAGATGACATTTTTGCTAGACAGTGAACTAAGGTATGCAGGGGTAGGCTTCAAAAATTTTAGCAACGGGTTCCCTGCCCAGTTCCTGGGTGGGTGTGGCCATAGTGGGCATGGCCTATTCAGCCCCCTGCACATTTTTGCCCTGCCTGGGCTTTGGAGGCTTTCCTCAAGCCTCCAGGAGGACGAAAACGAGCCTTCCTGGGCCCCAGAGGCTCTCTGGAAGCCAGAAACAGGCCCATTTCCAACCTTCCTGAACTTCCAGGATGCCTGTTTTTCATACTTCCCAAGCCTCTGCACATGCCCTGCACTTACCTGCATCCAAAACAGGCCACGTGGGGACTCCTGGGATGGGTGGGATGGGGTGGGTAGATGGGGCCAGCCAGGAGTGAGATTTGGGGGTTCTCTGAACTGCACAGAGTCTTAGTTAGGGGCTCTCCCAAACCCCTACAAGCCTCCAGCAGCCCACCCCTGAAGTATGCAGGAAGCACATCACAATAGTAATGGTGGACTTTAACTATTCTGACAACAACTGGGAGACAAGCACTGCAACAAGTGGAAGATCAAACAGGTTCCTGACAAACTTAGCAGACATTTTGTCTCCCTAAAAGTAGAGAAGGGAACTAGAGGATCAGTCATATTTGACTTAATTCTCACTAACAGAGATGAAATGATAGAAGGTATTGAAGCTATAGGAAGGAACCTTAGGAGGAAGTGATAATGCAATATTGGAATTCAACATTATGCAAGCACAAGCAACAGAACAAAGTCAAACTAGATTCTTGGACTTTAAGAGAACAAATTTCAACAAACTTAGAGAGAGCTTGGGAACCGGTCTCGGAGGGCCTCATCCAGGTCACGTAATTTGCAGTACAAGGCAGCATTATGGAATGCAGACATAGAATGGCTTATGGACTCACCCTCTGCTTGGTCCCTCCGGTAAAACGCATGCCATCTTGCAATGCAAGAAGGTTTGGGAGCATAGTGTTGGGTCGGCTTTTGAATTAGCATGGCCCATGGGACCATCTGCAGGGGGTCTGGAGCGATGATGGCACAAGCCACCTTGAAGACTTCCTACCACAGTTGCTAAGGAAGATTGCTCTCTTTTGGTTGCCTGTAATATTGGTAAGATCATTAGCCTCTTAATTGCAGTCAAATTGTACAAGAAAAGAGTCCCAAGTTTCAGGGTCTGAATTCAGGGTCAAAAAGGGTAAACTTCTGAGCATTCGCCATGTTTTCTGCCAGGGGCCCCCTCGGTGCTGTCCTGACTCTTTTCCAATGATAAGGCAAAGGGCACCCCCCCTCCCGGGCTGACCTGGGTGGCCTGGTCTACTCTGAAGTGAAGGATATTGGCCTGCTCTGGCTTTGCCTGGGCCTCTGATATCTCGGTGGCAATTTGATGAGCTTCTGGGGCAGCGGGCCCTTCTGCTGCGCGGCACTTCTGCATCTTATCAGCCCTTTCTATCAGTGGCGGCTCTTCTGATCAGCAGCAGCAAGGGGCCTGTCAGCTGGCCCTCCTGGTTGAGGCAGCTTCTGTGTCTTCATCCCAATAGCGTAATCCCAATCGGGGCAGATCAGGGACCAGGTAACTCTCACTGGGGCTCCCTGTCCTAATATGGTGACAATTGGCCATTTTGCAATTTCTTTGGTTTTCTCAAATTAAGATATAATCTTTCATGAGAAAGTTATGAACAGGTGGGTTATATCTCCCTACAAAGAATTGCGGCTCTCAATAATGGATTGGAGAGTTTTTATAACAGTTTGGGGATCCAATTGGAGTGTTCTTCCAGATTACCAAATTGAAAGAGGAGAAAGGAGTATGGGTAGACATACTCAAACTGGACTCTACTTTGCCCTGATATGGGATTTTACAGCAGGGGGCCATGAGTTTGGCCTCAGACTGGTTTTTTTTTTTTTAGAGTGAAATATCTATATTCAGCTGCAGTTCCTCATAGCCCTAAGACTTTGCAGATTTGACAATTCTGCCCAGTAATACCAATATGGTAGGTGTGAGGGCTTTAATTTAGACTTAGGTGTTTTTAAATTTTATAATCAAAAGTACTATCTTTTGGGCAAATTTGGTTCCCAGCTTCATCACTGAGCAGAGTTCACTTTCCACATAACTTGCATGTGCCTTTCTTTGTCATTCCTGCCTGGACAGGAAATTTCTCCGGTTCCCAGGCCTCCATCAGTCTCCCTGGTGTAGATCTTAGTATGATCCTCAATTCTGAGCTCTGATATTTAGATTTCTCTTCCCACTGTCTGTGATGAAATTCCAAGTTTCCTTTCCTGGGTTTCTTGAAATCCACAAATTTCTGTGCACCATAAGGTGGAGGTACCTTTCACCCTGGGATCTGTCACCTCTGGGTTTTCAGGCAAATGGCCTGGAAGGATTCTATCAACTGAAATTTGTCAGAGTACTGGTCCCTTCTTTTGGTCAGGACTCTGCCTAGTGATTCCTAGCCGGCCACCCAGGAGCAAACTTCTCACCCTCTTTATCAGTCTTTCTTTCATTCTTCTTCCTTTGCAGAAGGTCTTGTGTTCAGGCCAAACCACTTGCTTTCTAGAGCCCATCGGTCACAATCCTGTGGATTAATAATGGGTGTGAATTAATAATGAGTCTAATAATGGTGGCTAGGAAAGGCATGGAGGGAGCACAATTCAGCTGCAGTTGGGGAAGAATTCCTTTCTTTCATACACACTCCCTCACATGCCTTTTCCCTTCCTCTCTATTTGGGCCTTGGAAAACATTAACAATTTTGTGGTACTAACCTCTTTTTGAGCAGCCATCAGGTTCAAACAAATTTACAATTCCCTTTACTACCCTTAGCTGAACAGGCAGGGTCTGGGAAGCCTGCCCACAGACAAAGGAACCTGCCTGGGCCTGGTCCAGCACTAGATTAGTTGAAGGTCCTTTGTGGTCATCAAAATTATTAGAAGTTGAATTGTGGTTTCATCCTTTCAGCTGGGAAATGAGCAGCAGAAATAGCAAAAATAAAAGAGATAGAAGCCAGCTGCAGAAAGGAGGTCTGGTTTATTCAGAAGCGAAGTAACTCAGGTTGTCAGTTCTGGAACAGCTGACAACCAGGTCTGGTAAGTAGACAGTTTTTTAATATTTTCTGGGCTTTGTAATTGAGATATCCAGATTTGTTATGCAATGAATTTGTACTGAGTTTCCCCAAAAATAAGACCCGGTCTTATATTTTTGGGGAGGCTCCAAAATAAAACTAGGAGTTATTTTTTGGGAAACGTGATTTCAGGGTGATCAGCCCAACTTGGGTCCCTCATGGGTGAGTCCCCATCCCAGGTGTATGCACAAGAGGCAGGAAGCACATGGGGACCAATGATATCCAGGAACAGCTGCAGCCCACTGGTCCCACACTCTAGGGCTGCGCACCTGTACAACACAAGTGAGTTGATTCCTTATCCAAGCAGCAGATGGAGGCAGAGGCTTGGGGAGGGGAGGCAGGGAATCTGTACACACTGTGCAGGCAAGAGTGAGTGAGCTGGAGTGGGTGACTGGCTGTGAGAAGATCATCTTCATGTGGTGGCTCTGGCAGCAGAAGGAGGCAGAGACAGAAGGTAAGCAATCCTGATGCACCATGTGGGCAGCAGGCAATCAAGAGAAATGCAAAAATGAGCCTCTTACAGCCAGTCGGCCACTCCAGTTCAACAACTCTCAAATTTCTTGCTGCCTGCATGGCACATCTGGAACTCCTGCCTCCTCCCACCATGACTCTGTCGCCATTTGTTGTTTGGACAGGTAATCAACTCACCTGCACTAGGTGGGCTGTGGCTGCTGCTGGACACTGTCACCCTGCATACACTGTCTGCCTCCTATGCTGGCCGCACCACTCCCTTAACTAGGGCTTATTTTGGGGATAGGGCTTATATTAGGCACATACTTAAAATCAGTCTAAGGCTTATTTTTTGGGTTAGCTCTTATTTTAGGGGAAACAGAGTATGTGTGCTTTTTAATATTTTAATTGTCATGGGCTATTTCCTATTGAGGTTGAGGAGTCATGTCCTGCCCTCTAGGTCAAGTGGGATAATATAGATTAAATGTTATTGTTTGCATTTTAATCCCTTTAGCCTTTGGCTTCTTCCAAAACCTGTAGCTGGCAATCGTTCTGTTTATGAATATGCTATAGCCTGCAGTCCCTCTGAATGGGAGCTGTTCTAGATGCTTGGTATCTGCTTTCAATAAGCACTTCACTTTTGCAAATGAGAACGAAAGTATCTAATTCATGGATACTTAACTTCCTCACCTAGTCAGTGAGAGAGTGTGGTTTGATTTTCTCATTGTGGAAAGCCTCTTCTATTTCTTGGGGTATTTTTCCTTCTCAACTGATTTTCCTGGGAGGGGGGGTCCCTACAAGAGAAACAAAGAAACATTGTTTATGCTGGCTTCTGTTTTATATTTAACCTTAAATTAACCTTTAAATTGCCATCGTGGCAAACTAGAAGCAGTGTCAACACAAGTTTGCTTCAAACAGAGCCCATTCCTCTGAAAGCAGAGGTAATATTTTTGATATCAGAAAAGTGGCAGACTTCCATGGCTGGTAGAAAAGCAAATGCTGCAGCAGCAGCTGAGGCAAAGTGCCAGCAGAATAACAATGGCAGCAATTTATATAAATAATATGGGAGATTATTCAACACTTTCTTAACTCTGTGCCTGTGTTGGCTGTCTTAGGTTTGACCATGAGATAAAAGCAGAACAATGTCATGTATGAGAGAATAGTATATTTCACAAAGGATTATGAACTGAGACTAAAAATGCACTCTTTAGCTTGAAAGTAACTCTGGAGTGCTGCATTTCTCATCCTTTCCTAGTAAAAATTAAGAAAAGAGCTGTCAAAGCATTATTTCTGAAAAACAAAACTATAATAGTAGCAGACTTGCTTCTTTTTGAAGTTTTTCCATGAACATATATCTGCTTTCTTATTCAAATTGATAGGGTTTAAGTAGGTCAGATGGGAGAGGAAAGCAGCTACATCTAATACTATATTCTTATTTCCTTATATCAGCAGAATGTCGATGCACGAAATATTATAAACTAACCAAGATAACAGCTTGGAAATTAGGTCAGTAGAAAACACAGATATCATATTGGTGTCTTTATCAAAGCACACTAATCTAGGTTCTTATGCAGTGCTGGGATTCAATTTTTTTTTTTTTACTACCGGTTCTCTGGCCGTGGCTTGGTAGGCGTGGCAGGGAAAGGATATTGTAAAATCTCCAGCCAGAGGTGATATTTGACGGTTCTCCGAACTACTCAAAAAAATTTTTTAATAAAGTTTTATTTGGGTTTTCACACACACAAGATACAAGTAAACCATCTTTTTTGAAAATAGCATGGTCCCGGGTTGCACTTCTTTATACAGACACAAACTCAATTTTATGCTCATTTTTGTGTTTGATTCCATATCTTATTACTATTCTGCATTTTCTATATAGTTTTTCCCCTCTTTTAATTTTCTCAATTTTATTTTGATTATCTCATCTCAATTCAAATCATTATATTTATACTTTTGTCTGTTCTGTTTCAATTTCATATTATCTTTTCTCATTAAACAAATTTTCTCCTGTAGTTACTAATTGGACTATGACACCTTTATATCTTTTAATTTTATCCATTCAACTCTTATTTAAACTTTGATATATACCTCAAGGTTATGACATTCAATATAATACATAATACATAACTTCCAATCAAATTCTGCTTGGTACATTCTTATAATACACACTATATTCTTTAAAAAAAGGATTGTAAATATTTGTAATTAAAACCCTCATTCCATTCCAATCCAGTTCTATCATTAATATTCATTAAAGTCTTAACACCTTTAACATTTCTTTTCAATTAAATATCATACTTCCTTGAAGACATGTATAATCTCCATAATTATTTTTTCCTTTATTTCTCTTCACATATGTTTTATAAACCATGAAATATTCATTTTATTACATTTATTTATTGACAAGCATTCCACTAAGTTACAATAACTATTTTATCAACATTTTAATCATACATTGTTTCATATTTTCTGAAATTATTTCTATTTCTAATATAACAATACTATCTTATGTACCTTTGCAGAATCCCTTTTTCAATTAGATTTTCACCCATTATCTTTAAATAGGCCCTGTTTCTCTATATTTTGTTTCTGTCCTTTATAACTTCTTTTCCTTTCTTTCTTCCTCTCTTCTTCTCCCTCCCCTTTTACCCCTTGTCTCTCTACTTCTAATTCTCTCTTTTGCGTTTCCCTCTTCTGTTGCTTTCTGATTTTATACTTATTTTTCACTCTATTCTTTTTGGGGTTGTTTTTCCCAATCTTAAACTTTCCATTCTCTTTCCCCCCTTTCCTTTTTTCCCCACCTGAGATTACTTGTTCATTAAAGATGTCTTCTTCTTTGTCCCAATCTTCTTGTTCTGCAGGCATTTCTTGTTGTTTCTCATAGTTCCAAATCTCCATTTCCAAGAGCTGAAATACAAAGCCAGAAGAACCTCTCTCTTCTTGTGCATCTTCTTTGTACTTTTTAAGTTCCATTTTCAATTCTTCTAAAAGTGGAGCCATTTTAAACACTTTTAAACAACCACCGGATTGATTTTAATCATTCAAATGCAGTAACCAAGAATCCAGAGATCACCAAATAATCCAAATAGTCCCAAGCTGTTTTTTCTTATTTCTTTTTTCACTTTCTCTTCCTGGGGTTTTACTATTTTGTTGCGATGTTTCAGTTAAGATGTATCTCTTGAAAGTCTTGTTAGGATTTTACTGTAAGTTCTTTTTAATTCCAGGCAGTCTCCTCCCTTCCAGATCCTGCCCTTTTATTCTTTTTCTCTCCTTTCCTGTTTTCAAAAGCTTTTAATTATCCAGAAATCTTTATTATCCCTTTGACTTTTTATTTTCAGCATTAAATGCCTATTAATGTCAAAGTGGATTTTTTTCCAATTCCTTGTTTAAGTCTCTTAGCTGCCAGTATAGGAAGAGGAGAAAAAAAAAACAAATCCTTTGCCTTTTCTCTCTCCTTTGCTGCTTAGAAATCTTCTTTGGGAACAGTGCTATTTTTTTAAATAGTTTAAATTTCAGGGTACCTTATTTGTTGTTTTTGCTGTTTGACCCGGTCAACCAAAACTTTCTCTTCTTATCTTCCTCCTGCACATTTTTTTCTGGTCGAGTTCTTCTTTGTGGTGGCCATTTCTGACCACTGCTGCAACTGCCTTCGGGAAAGAGAGTAGTGGTCAGCTGAGGAGAGATGCGGCTCTCATCAACCCTGCAGGCAGTCTCCTCCTTCTTCACCACCTCTACGGGGTGGCTTAGCCCCGAAACCAGCCGGCTCAGTGCGCTCCAGCGGCGAGCACGGATCGAAACTGCGCAGAGTCGCGGTTTCGGTCTTTCGCCGAAGAAGCTCAAACCGGAAGTCCAAACTACTCAAAATTTTTGTACCGGTTCTTCAGAACTGGTCAGGTCCTGCTGAATATCACCTCTGTTTTTATGTCAGATTGTTTTTCTTTTTCTCAAAATAGCATTACTTTCTGTGCATCCACATGTGTGCTCAGGGAAACCTTGGTGGTTTGAGCGATAGATTTGGAGAGGCACTTAGAACACTTTCTGAAGGATCTTCCAAAAAAGAAAAAAAAGGTGGGTGTCCTGTCTCATGCACGAGGTGGATTTGTAGCTGTGCAGATGCAGATAGATAATTCCACAAGACATCCATAACAAAATACATTTATTGGTACATCAGGTATCTTCATAACTCACATTTATGATGAAATTCTTCTATAATGACCAATCCTTTGTATATCAGCCTTGCAGGTAAAAGATGGTTATTTTCCTAACCCATCTCATAGCGGTAAGCTGCTTATCAGTTCATGAGTCCAAGCAAGAATGGAGGAAACCTCCCTCAACCCCTCGAGGGTCAATTTCTTGACCAATCAGGATTGCAGATGTGGCCACATGACATGAACTACATTTCCCAGGATACCTTTAACTACATTTACCATGATGCATTCCCTTAAGGGAACAGCTCATAATTCCTAAGTAACTAACCAATTCCCATAGACTGGCTGGGACAGCACAGTGGGGTAGGTTTTGCATCGATATAGCCAGAAGCAGTTTCCAGTACAACCTTGTAAGTTTTGCAAATGAAGCAGCTGCTTCAACAATTTGAAAAGACACTGGAATTATGGTACAAGAATTGTGAATTAAACATGTAACTATCAGAGATGGCAGTTTGATACTAAAATGTTAACTTAAACATGCACTTGTCTTTTAATTTTCATTTCTTAAATGTTATTTTTGAACTATTTAAAACTGAAACATTATTGCTTGCTGGAAATTACATAAATCAAATAAATATTGGTTATGGTCAAAGACTAGCATAGGGAGGGTGGGAGACAGACAATTAAAAAGCATAAAAATCTTTTTGAAAACATAAAAATATATAAAAAACAACATTTAAAGGGAATTTAGAAAGGGAAGCAGGGATGGGCTTCAAGTTTTTTAGCAAGGGGCTCTCTGCCCTAATAACTGCCTGGTTGGGCATGACCGGGTGGTCATGTGACTGGATGAGCATGGCTAACTCACCACTCCCACCCAGTCACATGACCACGAGCCACGGGTACCTAGGTTCTGTTCCTCCTGGTATTTTCCGTGGGAAATAGGTCTGCCTCCTTCCCTCCCCCTTCCTATTATTTCAGTTTTTTGTCTTTTTCCACACCCCCTTCTTTCTTTCTCTTTTTTCCTTTCTTTCTCCCTTCTCGTTTATTTCCCTCTCTCTCATTCTCTCTCTCCAGCTTTCCCACTTCTCTACCTCTCCCCCTTCTCTCTCTCTCATTTGTTTCTCTCTTTCCTCTCATTCTCTCCCTCTCAGCTGACAAGGTTTTATCGGTACAGGGGTGTCACTCGAGCATGCCCCTCACCGTCCGTCTCTGCCCGTTAGTGGCAGAGCAACTTCTCCCTCGTTGGGCATTAGTCAAGAGGAAGCAGTAAAATCATTTTGATTCCTTTGCTAAAGCTGCCGTTCCCTTCTTCACACGGCTTCGCCCAGCAGCCGAGAGGGAGGGAGAGAAGGGGACAGCGGGGGCTGCTAGCATTGTCTATGGAGCTAGCAGGAGCAGCAGTGCACACAGAAATGCCGCCGCCTTCTCCCTCTCCCTCTCCCTCTCGGCTGCTGGGGAAGCCATGTGAAGAACGGAACGGCAGCTTTAGCAAAGGAATAAAAAATGATTTTACTGCTTCTCCTTGGCTAACGGCCACCGAGGGAGAAGTTGCTCAATATTCATTCCCCCTCCCCGCAGGGACCCCAAGGTCAACTGGCAGAGCCCATAGGGGGTAAGGTTCTATCGGCGCAGAAGGGTCGCTCGGGCACGCCCCTCACCTCCCGTTCGTAGCAGAGCAACTTCTTCGGGAGGGCACGAGTTCCAGCCCAAAGCAGTGGGAAGCGAAGACTGCCTTATGCGGAAATGTGGTGCGAAGGCAGATACAGGGCCGCTTCGCTCCTGTTCTAAGGCTCCAGCGACCAGGGCGGGGCCAGCTAGGAGAGTGGGATTTGGGGGCTTCTTAGCTAGGGGTTCGCCCAAGCCCTCGCAAGCTCCCAGAAGCCCACTCCTGAGTAGGAGCATTATATGGTGTAAAGGAACATAAAAGTTGGTATGTAGCAAACTATATCTATCATATTCACTCTAGTATGACAGACTAGATGGCCATTAAGACTAGTTTTATGGCACAGGTCATTATCTTGACAGATTTTTTATTGTTACAGAACTTGGCAATATTTCATGGTATCTGTGTCCATCTAGGGTGCAGCTGTTATTTCAGTCTGACATGATTCAAGGCACACTCACCTATTGAAGCCACTTTGGTCTCCAATAACAATTTATGTCCATCTCAAGATAGGAAATCAAAAGAAGAGAGAGAAAAATAGGCCCCTTTCTTTTTCAAGGACCTCTATTCTAAGTGTTTTGCAGCTGCATGTAATTCAAATACTTAAGCTTAGAGGCACAGCATATATGTGCAATCTAACGCATGATTTCAAAGGATATTTGAAATGGCTAAAAATACTGAAACACTTTTTTACTTGCTCAGGCAATCCAATAAGCTTCTGTCTATCTTTTCTTACATATTAGAGTTCTTCAGCTTTAAATAAAAATAGCTAACTACCGAAGAGCTTTATTGCCATCCCCTCAATTATCCTCAAAGGCAAAAGGATAGAGAGATTTCCTACTAGGGGAAGCAAAGCTGCTGTGATTCTGGACACACAAAAACAGTAGAATCAACCTTGTGTTTCATCAGTGTCTATATTACAGAGACATTAATTCTAGCCACATATCATCATTATTAGATACGTACCCAATATGTCCAGGACCATCCCACATGAATTCCTGCAAAATCAGGAAAGAAGCTTCTTTAGAAGTAGTAGTCCATTTGCAAAAGATACCTTTCAGAGAAGATAACTGGATGTCTGTATTATAGCCCTTTGGAAGGACCAGCAGACACTTCTCAGTTTTTAGAGGTACTTTAGGAATGGCTAAATTGTTTTTGTTGTTTATTTGTTTTTTTGAACTCTTATTCACAATGTCATCTTAGCTATTATAAGTAAAACTCATTACATTATGCAATGCTGCTCTTTTATTATTTTTATGATGTATTTTATTTTAATATCATGCTTTTAGATACACATTTTAATGCATTCATATTATAATTTTATAAATATATGAAATAATCAGACAGTTATTGCTGATGGGTGATTTAAAGATGTAATAAACAAATATATAATGTCACGATCAGTTACCGCCCTAAAAATATTTTTTCTGTTTTGAATTGGTGTAATCAGATTTGAATTTTGCCTTATCAGCTAGCTATACGCTTTGAACCAAAATTATATGATCAATGATAGCAAGTAAAAACATTTTTTTGTTTTTCATGAACTGAATTGTCCTATTGATGATAGGCAGTAACAGATGTAGCAACCTTATCTTTCAGGCATGGTACTGCAGACTCATAATTGTACCAGTTGAAATATCATCCATTATATGCAGGTTGCTGAACTCAGGCTGGATGAGGTATATGTTGGGAGGTCTTTTGTGCTTGCTGCGGGTAGTCCCATCCACACTCTTCTAATATCATTTTAGACAGCATTGCAGAAAACATCCCCTTCTCTGCAGCACTCACTACATCTTCTTCTCAAAATCTACACAAGAAAGCACAGAGTATCTTAAAGCAAATGAAGCCAATACCGTTGCATCACTTCACTGTTAGAAGTGAGAGGTCAGTATTGTTTTCATAAAGCAGATTTAATAAGGAGCTTTGTCATCATAAAGAAACACCATTCAGAGCTTTGCACAATTTTCATGACATGGAAAAGTTCTTTGGGGAAGCCTTTCAATTACCTAGGCATTGTATTGGAAAAGCATCCTTCTGGCAGCCATCTCAACTGTCCATCTGATAATGCAATACAAAAGCAGATTCCACCTCTGTGCTATACTGCATGCATTCAATCAAGGGTTGTTACAGCACAGCCCTGATGCAACAACATTACTACTTGTGGCTTTAGTACTATTTTAATATTTTATGATAATGCAATTAATTCTGGATCTCTGAACAAGCACAAATGCTTGTTCCAAGAAATAGTAAGGAAAATAAAACAATATGAATATTTTGCCTTATTCTCAGACCAAAACAACAGGTTATTTTAATAATTTTTTTCTGCAGCTGAATACTTCTACGCATGCATTCTTATGGAGCCCATGTGATGATCCAGATAAAGACAAATAGTTTCAGTTTGTTTCTGTCCCTACTGCTCAGTATTTCGAAATAGTAAAAACTTCTGGGACTAGCTGTAAACAGCTGAGCTACAAAAGGCCAGTCAGCTAGTGCTCTCTGATGTCTGGCTGGCTGGAACCTCTCCTTTCAGCTAGTAGTAGATTTCTGGCAAATGTACACTCCAAAATAGAGGATTGAATCAAAGTCCTTAAGAAAAAAACTATATTAACTCCATCCATAATAGCACCCTATTTAAAATTGTTTCTAGTCAGGATTTTGTGCCCATTCCAGAACTACCCTAAAGGAAACCTCAAATCCCTTCCTTAGTGGAATGGATTAAACAACTTCAAGGTATTTGGCCCATTACCTGTAAGACACTAGATGAGACACATCAAGCCCATAAAAGACAGGCTGAGAAGAAAAGAGCTAAACCAAAAGAGTTCCAAGTGGGGGATAGGGCAGGGATGATTCAGCCGATTTGTCCTGGTTTGAGCAAACTGGATGTTAAATTTACATCTGGTTTGCCGAACCAGTAGTTGAACCAATTGGCTGCCCCAGTCCATCCCTCCCCACCCCTCCCAGGAGCAGCCTGTTTTGAATGCAGGTAAGTGCAGGTTCTGTGCGGAGGCTCTGGGAGGACGAGAAACAGGCCAAACCGGAAGCTCCAGAAGTCCAGAAACAGGCCTGTTTCTAGCTTCTGGAGCCCGGGAGAGGCTGTTTTGCCCTCCCAGAGGCCAGAGGGAGGCCTCCAAAGTCTGGGGAAGGCGATAAAACAGCTGAACCAGAAGTTCTGGAACTCCAAATTGGGCCTGTTTCCAGCTTCCGGAGCCCCTCCGGAGTCCAGGGAGGCCATTTTTGTCCTCCCAGAGACCTGAGGGAAGCCTGGGGAAGGTGAAAGATGGCCAAACCAGAAGTTAGGTAGGCCACGCCCACCATGACCACGTTCACCCAGCAGTCAGGCAGAGAACTGGTTCCTGGGATTTTTGAATCCCACCCCTGGGACAGGATCCTTCAACTTATACAATCAACTCATAAAATATTACCATGGTCTTTTTAGAGTTGCCAACAGAAAGGGAGGGAAAGGGCTTGAAAATCAAAAGTGCATTGCATAAATAGTTTTTCAGAGATAGTAACTAGGTGACTGAAGTTTCTGCCATGCAAATTTCTAACTGGAGAACATGATTGAAAAACACCTTTTTTGATTGACAGGAAACCTTATATGAACTTTTTGCTGAGGAAAGAAAGAACATATTGATTTATGGATTGGGAAATTAATAAAGATGGAGTTTGAATGACAGGCTGAAAGAATATAATGTCTAAGAGGGAGAAAAGATAAAAACTGCAATTATTTGTTGAAGATTGAAGTCACTTATAAATTGCTTAACTTTAGTGACTTTCCCAATAGATAACTTCATTTCTGTAGTTGAAATTCTCATTTCAATAGTGCAGACTAAATATTCGTAAAAATGAATTGATTTTCAAATTTCCAAATAAATTTAACTTTAGATCTGCATTTGATAGATTTCTAAACTACGTACTTCCTTACATGGACATTTAAAAATAACTCACAATTCTCAAGTGATGTGTTAACTCTGATAGCATTTTTCCCTTTCTTTCTCTTGCTTCATAGCTTTAATATTTTCCCTAATTCTACAACTCTCTTTTATAACAGTGAGAAACCTCTGATGGTGCAATGATGAGAAAAGCTGGGAACCACATGTGGCCTGCAATCTTTAGATTGCTAGCCCCTGATTTCTTTCCTTTATTTACAAGAAAAATCTCCAACTCTTTTTTTGATCTATTTGAATATTTTCTATCTTTCAAGGAATTTTTTTTCATCATTTGAGATCTTTATCATAACTCAGCTCTTGCTATACTAAGTCACATCTTGCCAAGATAAAAATATGCTATCTTATTCCATTTAATTGACTAGTTGGTTGCTTGTCAAAATGTTATATTCAAGTCTTAGAATATTGCACACAGAAACCAAGACAATTATCAGTATGAGAGTTTTTATTAATTTCAGTTCAAGTGTCTTCTCTTTCCTGACGACTATGTATCTATCCTCATATCCTTCTCCATTTCATTCTTGCAAATTTGTTATAGTTTATACCATTCCAAAGATTTTATTGGTATGATGTAAATCCTCCATTAATAGCAGTGACAAAGCAAATGATTAGTATTTTTGGCCAAGTTTTAGCATATGTTTGTTCCTTGTAGCAGTGCTGCAGTTGTAAGATTGAGGAATTTTGAAGCAGAAGGACTGAATGGACTGTGAAACAGTTGGATGCCAATGAAATCTTCTGAGATTAATCCAAAAGTCAAACCAAAGGTTTTCCAAGAGGAGGAAAAACCTGGAGCAAAATATCATGGGAGTCCAGGTCAGAAGTAGGAGAATTCAAGATCTTTTTGAAGGGTAGCAGTATTGTTCAATACCACAGACAATACTGCTACCCTTCAAAAAGATCTTGACTATGTATCAGAATGGTCAAACAAATGGCAACTTCAAATCTCAACAAATAAATGCTCTGTCTTACATATTGGCAAAAAAAAAAATCAGAAAATAAAATACAAGCTGAATAGTCAAGATCTTGTTGATGATCCAAGCTCTGTAAAGGACCTTGGAATGCTCACCTCTAATGATCTAAGTGCTAGAGCCCACTGCAACTACATAGCCAAAAAGGCATTAAGAGTTGTTAACCTAATCCTACGTAGCTTTTTCTCTGGTAATATCACACTACTAACTAGAGCGTACAAAACATTTGCTAGAACAATACTCGAATACAGCTCATCAGTCTGGAACCCACATTACGTATCTGATTTTAGCACAATTGAGAAAGTCCAGAAATATTTCACAAGAAGAGTTCTCCACTCCTCTACTCGTTGTAGAATACCTTATGCCACCAGACTTGAAATTCTAGAACTAGAAAACCTTGAATTATGCCGTCTTCGGTCTGATTTAAGCATGGTATATAAAATCATACATTGCAATGTCCTACCTGTCAATGAATACTTCAGCTTCAACCATGACAACACAAGAGCACATAACAGATGCAAACTCAAGGTTAACCGCACCAAGCTTGATTGCAGGAAATACGACTTCAGCAACAGAGTGATCAATGTCTGGAATACTCTACCCGACTCTGTAGTTTCTTCCCCAAACCCCAAAAACTTTAGCCTTAGACTGTCTACTATTGACCTCACCCCTTTCCTAAGAGGTCTCTAGGGGGCGTGCATAAGCGCACCAACGTGCCTACCGTCCCTGTCCTATTGTTTCTTTTATTTTTCTTTTATTTTTCTTATATGTACCCATTTCATGTATTCATAACTATGTATACACTTATACTTATTATCTTGTAAACAATTGACAAATCAAATCAAATAAATAAATAAAAATTGCTTCCAACAAAAGAAAGTAGTCTGAAAAAAGGTCTTTTAAACGAGAATACCTGAATATGTTTAATTATAGAAATAAAGTTACTTCCTCTTGAGCAGATATGCTAACTTTCATGTTCATTTCTTTTTAGTTGGCAACATGATTTAGAGTTTGGCATTCTCCCAAGAACTAGCTCTGAGTCTTTATTATTGGAATCAATGATCAATCGCATCTGAGTCAGACCAATCACTCACAAATGGCTGACAATTTGAACTGTAGGCTGAAAGTCCACTTGACTTTAACTTCCAAACTTTTCGCTCATTGGAAAAATAATATTTTGAAGATGTTGATTGACCATTGGATTGCCAATAACTTATTTTCCACCTGATACAGGAACTCAGGATTTTACTCATTATTGATCAAGATTTAATTAGTCATATGAACATCATCCTGAAATGTGGTGGGAAGGGATGAGTTTAAAAGATGCTAGATATTAAGAAAAAAATAAAAAACTAGTTATTTTTTGAATGGGTTAATTCTGAAAGAATTAACATAATACTATTTAAATGTGGGCAGGGATCGAATTAATGCCTGTATCAGTAATCAAGAGAAAATATTGATGTTTCTACATCATTCTGATAACGATGTAAAACATAAGCAAGAAAAGTAAGAACCGAAGGGTGTAAATGAATATGAAAGTGCACATAAATATAGATGAGCAAGATTTTCATGTGAAGGGAAACCTGATGATTTATACTTATTTTACTGTGGCATATGGAGGGTTGTGATCCATCACACATATTGGATGGAATACTGAAAGTACTTACATACTTTCTTTAGAACTCAGGTTTAGTTGCATTTTAAACACTTCCATCAAGCATCTGATGCTCTTGAATGGTTATCTGGATCAATCTTAATATTTTGAGCTTCATGTCTCATCAGCTGCTTCAGAGCATTATAATACAACAGTAGCATGCCATAGGGAAGATAAGTGCCAAGAAGGAAGATTACATTTACACCCTTGCAATCTGTTTTTCGAAATATATTTTTCTCTGTGTTATTGGTTTCTCAAAGAAGAAAATGCCCTAAAGAATTTGTTTGATTTTACAACCTGTTTCTTCTAAAATTTCCCAAGAGTAGGGCTTCTGGCCAAATATACAAACTGTATATTGTTATCTGGAGATAGTAGATTCATTTTATTAAATTATTATTTAATCTGTAATTTGTTTAAAATATGTAAAACATGGTGACTTTTTATGAATATTGGTATATATCATACTTCTCGAACTATATCATATGCCCAAAATCTGAGGTATTTTTAAGCTTGTAATTTTCCTTGAGACATGAAACTTTCATTTATGTATGCCAATTCTTTTTAATATATGTGTTTTTAATAATTTAACTAAGCAAAAAGTAATTTTTTTGGCTAAATTAAAATTCAAGTATCATAAAGTTAATAATTAATTAATTCATTTTATTAAATTATTATTTAATATTTTATTAAATTATTATTTAATAAAATAGTAAATTATAATTAATTTGTTATGTCTGTTCAAAAGAAACAGATATAACAAAGAATAGGCAGTGTTGTATTACATGTTAGGGATTACCACATCTCTACAGAAAAGCACAAAACAAGAATGCAAGCCTCCCATAGATGCATATGGGTCAATATAAAAGAAAAAAAGAATAACACTGCCATAGGTCCTAAATTAGGCAAGAAAAACCAAATGTACACATATAGACTGGGTAAAATCAGGCTCAATAGCAGCAACTATGAGAGGGATCTTGGAGTCTTAGTGGACAACCAGCTAAATATGAGCCAGCAATGTGCAGCAACAGCCCAAAAAGCCAATGCAATCCTAAATTGCATTAACAGAGGGATACAGTCAAGAACAAGGGAGGTACTAATGCCACTCCATAAAGCCTTAGTAAGACCACACCTAGAGTACTGCATCCAGTTTTGGTCACCACATTATAAAAATGATATTGAGACTCTAGAAAAAGTACTGAAAAAAAACAACCAGGATGATTAGGGGACTGGAAACTAAGGCATATGAAGAATGGTTACAGGAACTGGGCTTGGCTAGTCTAGTGAAGAGAAGGACCAGGGGAGACATGATAGCAGTGTTCCAATATTTGAGGGGCTGCCACAGAGAGGAAGGGGTCAAGCTATTTTCTAAAGCGCCTGTAGGCCAGACAAGGAATAATGGATGGAAACGGAACAAGGAGAGATTTAACCTGGAAATAAGGGGAAACTTTCTGACAGAACAATCAACCAATGGAACAGCTTGTCCTCGGAAGTTGTGGGAGCACCATCAGTTGAGACTTTCAAGAAGAGATTGGACTGCCATTTGTCAGGTATACAGTCCCCCCAACCAAGCTGAATAAATATATGGTCTTTTGCTAATCAGTTAACAAATACATGTAGGAAGTACACCATAGTAGCATTGGGAGACTTTAACTATCCTGACATCAACTGAGAGACAATTCTGCATCAAGTGGGAGATTGAACAGGTTTCTGACCAACCTAGCTAACAGCTTTGTCATTCAGAAGGTAGTGAAGGAAACTAGTGGGAAAGCTATATTGGAATTAGAATAAATGATAGAGGGGATTAAAGTTGCTGGAACTTTGGGGAGAGTGACTACATCATAGTAGAATTCAATATAATGTAAACAATATAACTTAATCAAACCAGTGTCTTAAGACTATTTGGGAGTTTGGGAAGCATTCCATGGATGAAAATCATAAACAGAAAATAACTCAAGAAAGTTGGATAACTCAAAATTTCCTGTCAAGATGGCTGCATGGCAAGAGGTTCCTTTTTCTCTTTCCAACAATCTGCTGATTTTGCTGCCAAAACTGATCCTTTGGTACAGTGGTAGGATTCAAATTTTTTTTACTACTGGTTCTGTGAGCATGGCTTGGTGGGCATGGCAGGGGAAATGTAAAATCACTCAGAGGTGGTATTTGCCGGTTCTCTGAACTACCCAAAATTTCTGCTACAGGTTCTCCAGAACTGGTCAGAACCTGATGAATACCTGCTTTGGTAGTTCTGGGAGGGCAAGGCTGATGTTGCGGCAACACGATCTGCCTCGCAGAAGCTCTGTGGGGGAATGTCGAATCCTAGCTGTTAGAGGTCCCAATGGACCTAAATTGCCTTGGGGGGGGGTGATGAACGGAAACAGCATAGTCTGACGATTACAGGAAGCCTGCAATCTCTCTTAGTGACCTGGATAAGCTGGGAAGGCAGCTGTTGCACACCACTATGAAGCTGGAACAGCCATCGGAAGGAAGTGAGGAAGACAGAAGAACAGTGTGATCAATCTGGGTGAGAGACTTTTAAATCCTGAATTGCTAATACCTTTAGAAGAAAGAACCCCCTGGAAGATAACTGAGAGGAGTGGGACCTAAAAGGGGAGGTGGAACTTTTTTTCTTCTATCTCTGGAAGAAAAGCAGCAAGGAGAGCTTTAAGGGCTGTCAATGAATCACATGACTGATTAAATAAACTTCTTGCAAGAAAATACTTAGGAATACAATACTTTTAAATTAGAAATTATGTGAATATTCTGATCAGAGGAGTAACAGCAGTTGGAGACAAAGAAATGAAAGAGAGGATCATGTATGCAGGAGCGCTATTGAGATGGAGAAAGACAGAGGGTTGGGAATTCATTCCCATTGATTCATCTAACAGATCTACCGTCAATAAAATGGATGAACTACTACTTCTAAATCAGAATAATCCTGATTTTTCTAATTCAGCAGTTCTCTGCTTTACAGAAATTTTGCTCAATGAGACTGTCCTTGATAATATAGTAGAATTCCCTTGGTTTTAGATTCAAATGGCAGATTAGGTTACAGAGATGCCCATGAAAAAACAGAGAAGGTGAAATTTGCTTCTATGTTAATATCTGCTGGTGCAAGGATGCCACAGTACTAAAGAAATTTTGCAATATGGATTTAAAGTTACAATTCATCAAATTTAAACCCTTTTATGCTCTGTGAGAGTTTTCCTCATTTATTTGATTGGAGTTTTTATGCCATTTTAGGCTTGCACAAGCAGCACAATGCAGACTCTAGCAGAGAGGTCCCCAATCACAGAGTGCAAACCTCTACCAGATCATGGACTATTCACAACCAGGCACTCACATGGCCCAGTTCCCCTCCCTCCTGCTGGATTGCCAAGCCACAAAGGTTGGTGACTGCTGTTCTAGTAGAACAAATACTTTGCATAAAACCAAAATATCCACACTTCCTACTCATTGTCTTAGAGCAATTTAATAGAGTTAATCTTCCTCATTAATTGCCCCCATATACTCAGCATGTCAGCTGTCTCACTAGCTGTCATGTGAAAAGGTACTTGTTAGGAATGATAGTCACCTAACAGTTGGGTTGGCTATATATAAACCAGGATAGTCATTTAATACTGTTGTATCTTTAAGAGAACGTTGTAATTGTGATTGGCTGAGGTTCCTCCAATGGCCATAAGATGGAGCTAGAAACCTGGTTTGTTCTTTTTTGCATTTCCTTTGCTTTCCTTTTGCCTGATCATCATTCTGCTTGAATTTCTGTGAGTCTTGCAACTATTCACAAACTCCGTTTACTGAACTTTGTTTATGATACTGGTAAAGAAAAGGATTTTGTTTTTGGATTATCTCTGGACTGATTATTTTGAATACTAACTGCTTTAACCACATATGATTTGGACTGTTTGTTGGACTTTGTTTACCTGTTTACAGGAAATAAAATTTACATTTTACTATTCAGTGTATCTGTGTGCTGGTTGTGTGTTATTCATCACCACTCTCACTATGTTTCCCTAAGTGCACTCATTCTCCTAGCTGGGAATACCTCAACAGTACTTATTGCTTTTTACTGCATGCAGCCATAGATTTCTCTGATCATTGCATGATTCACCTATTCCATCTACATGAAGAAACTTAAAACTGCAAAGCAGAATGGTGAAATGTTGGACTGAAAAGGCAAACTTACAGCTTCAGGCTTGCTTCAATTGTACAGATTTGAATGTTTTTGATTCTGCTTCAGCAGACTTAGATGAATTTACTGATACTGTAATGTCTTATGTTAGCTTTTGTGAGGACATGTGTGCCTATGAGAGTTTGTGTTTATATTACAACAATAAGTAATAAGCCTTGGTTTAAAGTCAAGCTCAAGCAATTTTGTCATGTCAAAGAGGAGGCCTATAGGAATCCTATCTATAATCAGGCCAGGAACGTATTAATAAGGGAGATCAGGGTAGCAAAGAAAATCTACTCTGAATAGCTGAGAAAACAATTCTCAGCTAATGAACCTGCAACTATGTGGAGAAGCCAGAATATCATCATTGGCCACAGCAGATCTCCTTCCCTTACTGTAGAGAATTGTAAACTGGCAGATGACCTGAATTTGTTCTACTGCAGATTTGAGAGGAGATCACTATCATCTACCACTACTAACCCCATTATCTCAATCCCTCCAGCTTGTCCCCCACATCCTTGGTAATCCTAAAAAATTGATGAGCAAGAGCTATTTCACAGGCAAAAGAGTGACTCCTTCTTCCTTGAGAACCTGTGCTGAATAACTAGTTCCCATTTTCATTCAGATTTTTAATCAGTTACTGGAGATGTGTTTCTTGCTTTAAACAATCTAACATCATCTCAATTCCTAAGAAATCCTTCATCAGGAAGCTGTATGGCTACAGATTGGTTGTTGCGACATCCATGATCATGAAGACCTACCGTCCCTGTCCTAATGTCCCCTTTTATTCATATTCATTTCATGTAATCATAGTCATGTTCTAATTATATCTCTTATCTAATGCATGCTTGACAAATAAATAAAATAAATAAAGATCTTTGAGAGATTAGTGCTGGCCCACATGCAAGTTATCACAATTCCGCTGATAGACTCATTGTTGTTTGCCTACCAAGCAAATAGATAATTGGACAATGCTGCAAATATGTCATTACACTACATTCAATATCTTGAATCTCCAGAGACCTAGGCTCTTTTTATAGACTCCAGCTCAGGATTCAATACCATCATCCCAGAAATTCTCTAATCTCAACTGATCCAGCTTATTGTACCTGCTCATACTTAAAATAGATAATCACTTTTCTGGTAGATATGAAGCAATAGGTAAGTCTATAAATGCTTTGAATATTAACTTCTTCAGCCATTAAAAGATAGAATGAATAATATATTACAGGGGAGAAAGCTACATCAAATTTGGGAAGAAGTTAATGTTGTGTTATTAGAAAAATAAGACCAAGATGTGAGGATAACAAATTTATTTATTTATTTATTTATTTTTTAATTTGTCAATTGCTTACAAGATAATAGGTATAAGTAAAAACATAGTTATGAATACATGAATACATATAAGAAAAATAAAAAATATATAAAAGAAATAATAGGACAGGTATGGTAGGCATGTTGGTGCGCTTATGCATGCCCCCTACAGACCTCTTAGGAAAGGGATGAGGTCAACAGTAGACAGTCTAAGGTTAAAGTTTTTGGGGTTTGGGGAAAAAAACCACAGAGTCAGGTAGAGTATTCCAGACATTGACCACACAATTATATGACTATAAACTTTTGCTACAATTTTGGCAGAAAGATTAAATAAGGTTTACAGGCATATATCCATGAAGATCAATCTGGCTTTCTGCCAAAAAGACAGTTAAGGGATAATGTGATTTAACTATTTCATGTGAAATTCAAAAGGGTATGAGACAAAGATATGTCTTGTTTCCTTTGTGATTTATTTTTGGTGTTGGAAGCTTTGAACAGAGATATCAGGCAAAATGAGAAAATAACAGGAATAAGTATCAGGGAGGAAGTTTATAAATTGAGGACATTCATTGATGATTTGGTTATATTCTTGCAAGACCCAAAAAATAGTATAGAATATTTGATGAATAAATTAAATGAGTTTGGGGTTTTAGCAGGTTTTAAAATCAATGGAAGACAACGTTTATTAAGAATATGACTTCACAAAGTTGTTGTCAGGGTTCTCACCGGTGTCATAATGCAATTAAGAGTCTCAAGCCATCTGGCAATAAAAATCTAGTCTTTTTATTAGGAGCACCATGTCAGAATTACCTAGGTGAAGCCAACTCTGACTTCACCCCCTTCACGCCTTGCCTCTGACCCTGTTTCCCCCTTCCCCCCAAAGTGTGTCACCCAGTCACATTCCCCAATGAGGAAATTTCATGAATAGTAGAAGTCACTCCTTCCAGGCCTTGCTGGTATCACCAGAGATAGCCTTGACTTGCTCAGCCAGATAACAAGAATGCATCTTCTTATGACTGAGGAGTAAATTCCTTGGTGCAGCCAAGGTGCACGATTTCGCATCTCCCTGCCTATGGCAATTCAAGAGCAGATCAGGGAAGCTTCACGCGTTGACAATTTTGTTTTATTAACTAAAAAGTCTGGTTTTAGGGTTGAGAAAAAGGTGAAATATTTGGAGGGTCATATTAACAAACACAAAACTATTTAAAAATAATTATGTGTCTCCCTGGAATAATAAAAAGGACTTATTAAAATGGAATAAACTGCATTTATCACTATTGGGTGGAATTTCTGTAATTAAGATGAATCTCTTACCAAATTTGTTTTTGTTTCAGATGTCACCAATACTTGCAACTGATACTCCATTTAAACAATGGCAGATGGATATTTCTAAGTCTATATGGCAAGGGAAAAAACAGCGAATTAGATACAAACTTTTCCAAGATGCTAGGAAAGAGAAGGTTTGTATTTACCAGATTTGAAATAGTATTTCAATGCTTTCTCTTTGAACTGGCTAAAAGAGTCGGTAAACTTCCAAAATTAGAGGCTACTTGATTTAGAGGGTCATGAATTAAGATTTGGATGGCATGTTTATTTATTATATGATAAGATTACAATAAATGTTAATTTTAATAACTATTTTGTTAGACATGCCATCCTAAGAGTTTGGAATAAATATAAAACAAGGTTTTCTGTAAAGATGTCTCTTGGAAACTGTGCTCACCAAAAACGAACAACAAAAATGTTCTTCCTGTGTCAACTCAGAAAGTTCAGACTGCATTAGGAACTGTTGATATAATTTTATAAAGGAACTATTTGTCAAATGTACTTCTATACTTGTCCGGTTTGGTTCAAACAGGACAGGTACAGACTTGAACAGAAAGAATAATTATAACCAGCCTGCCTTCTATAAAAGACCTATATATTGTGCAGGTCAAAAAGAGGGCTGAGAAGATATTTGCAGACCCTTCACATCCTAAATTGTTTCATAATTCTTCCCCTTAGGATGCCACTAAAGGGCATTGCAGGCCAAAACAACTAGATACAGGGACAGTTTTTTTCCCTTCAGGCCATCACTCTGCTGAACATCTAATTCTCTCAGTGCTTTCTAATATCTATGTGAGTTTATTCAGGAAGTATTATGGCTGTTATATATCCTTCGTATTATCCTTCTTGCTTTCCCCTCTTATTAGTATTATGATGATTATTATTCTGTTGCTCTGTATAAAATTCTTCACCGGACATAAATTCTTTGTATGTAATTATACTTAGCCAAATAAAGTATTCCATTCTATTTGAGAAGGCTTCTTCACAATTCTGCATACAGTCACTGGCACCTTCGTAGAGACTGCTGAATTTGAATCCATTTGCTTAAGCCAAGTTCTGCCCTTGGTTAAAAATTATATCAAGACCCTTCTCTTTCCAGCTATATTAATCCTGAGATAAAGGAATCCGTGTTAAAAGAAGTAGGAAAAATCTGTTTGTTTTAAGTTGTGGTATGCTATCACCAATATCAAAACACATAATATGAACTATAAAAAGATAAGATATAATCATTTTTGATAAATTAAGAATGGATATTTCAATGGAGTACATTTTAAATTCATGTAATAAAAATTGTTAAATAAGGAGCTGATCATGAACATACAGATTAACATGACACCAGTATAAAACATTAACCCTTTCAAGATAATCTCCATCCTTTAATTTCAACCATGACCTCCATTACAGTTAAGAAAGATTGTTCTTCTATTTCTGTCATGGTTGCCTTGAGAGATCAAGATTTTTAAAATTTTTAAAAATTATTGATCTATGAAATGCTGACACAAAGTAGTTTTATAAGACAGAATTCACAAGCTTCAAATGCATCACTGCTAAAATTCAACTACCCAGAAATATTTTTGTATTCTAAATGGGTTTCATCTATTATTTTAAATATGCTTTGAGAAGTAATTCCAGTAGCGTTATTAGCAAGTGCAAAAACTGTTATTTTTATTAAATTGCTTTTTTAAATAAAACAAACGAGCTAAGACTCCTTTTTCAAGACATTGCTCTATTCTTTTTCTGTATCAAGCCATTTTAATAAGACGTCTCTGTGTTGACATCTCTATATATGGCCCTACTATTTCTTAATTTTTTTAATTTTCATCTTATTCTCTCAATATTTCTGTCATTAAAAAAAGCCCTCAATATTTTAGTTTTATTTATTTATCCTAATGTAACATTGTGTTAAATGAAGGAGAAATATGGGGTTCTAGCTAAAAGTCCTAAGTAAATATTCTTCCCAGGAAAACTAAAATAGTTCCGCAATGGAACACTTAACTTTCCTAGCTGAGGAATATAGATAATATGGGAAAAGATACTGGCAGGAGAACAGTCTTTGATGATAGTCAGGAAAGTTAACATTTTAAGTCCTTCAGGATTTAATGAGTTGCAAAGGGTAATAATAATGATTATTGGCATTGAATGTGCCCTCTGACAGGGAAGGTGGTGGCTTGATTCAACATATGTTGCAGGATAAATGAAGCCAAGTATTTGTAGAGATCTAGTAATTAGTGGGTCATAAGACTGATTATCTATCCGATTCTCCAAATCATGTGGTCATGTTTGTTGTAATGTTGTTAAGGTGCTAGCCAAGAAAATCAGGAGACTGAGTTCTAGGCCTCCAGTTACTCTTTTATTTATTTTTATTTATTTATTTATTTTTATTTGTCAATTGCTTACAATAGGTATAAGTAAAAACATAGTTATGCATACATGGATACATATAAGAAAAATAAAAAATATATAAAAGAAACAATAAGACAGGGATGGTAGGCACATTGGTGCACTTATGCACACCCCCTACAGACCTCTTAGGAAAAGGGTGAGGTCAATAGTAAACAGTCTAAGTTTTTGGTGTTTGGGGGAAAAAAACCACAGAGTCAGGTAAGCATTCCAGACATTGACCACTCTGTTGCTGAAGTCGTATTTCCTGCAATCAAGTTGGGTGCGATTAACTTTGAGTTTGTATCTACTGTTTGCTCTAGTATTGTTATGGTTTCTCAATCCAACCTACCTAGGCTTGTTTATGTGGAGAAAAGAGGAGGCAAAAGTATTAGATATACTCACCACCTTCAATTCATACACCCAAATACACACTTTTAGAACTATGAGCAACATGAATATCTAGTTTGATCCTCTGTTCTAAGATTAATTATAATTAAATCGTACTATGTGATAGTTGTATCAGTTGTGTATGAGACTTGTGCTGAATGTCTAGAAATGCCTGCTGATTATTTTCCTATGACCTTGATAGCCCTTAAGTCTGAAACCTCAGCATTTAATTGTTATTCTGCCTTCCTTCAGCTTCTCTAAAAACAGATATGACCACTCCTTTTGGTCTATCCTGAGCCTATGGTGAGTTAAGCCTACCTTGTGGAATATTGGCTATTCCTGCCAGCTTAGTGTCATCTGCAAATCTGATGAGTTCCTCTTCTGATGACTTCCCCTCATCAAGATCATTGATGAAGATATTGAAGAATACTGGACCTAAGACAAACCTTCAACTAGTTCGCTGCTTACTTCCCTCCACATGGATGTCATTCACTTAAGCACTTCATGTTAAGTGCAGTTTGTCAGCCAGTTATGAATCCATTTGGTGATGAGTTTATCCCAAATTTTTCTAGTTTACCAGGAAATAGGCTGAAGTATATTTGTCAAATGCCTAACTGAAATCCAAGTATACTATGTCCACAGAATTTTGTTGATCCACTGGTTTAGTCAGTTTATCAAAGATAGAAATAATATTTGTTTGGCGTTGTTGGAAGAAATGTCCATCTGGGTTCAGTTCCAAGTGGGAAGAAAGACACTGAAAACATGGAGACTGCTTGGAAAGATAGTTTAATGGTCAACAGGACCACATTGAGGTCCTGGACAGAAAAAGCACATGGGTGAGAGAGGGAGAGAAATTTATACCCTTCGTTGGGCTTTGAATTTGCTTCCTGTTCCTATGACAAGAAATGTATCCTGATTGGTTGTCAGACTCCCATAGGGCCATGCAGGGGTAACTTTGTAGGTTGTCTTGAGTCCTAAGGTTGGTTGAATCTTGCTGGGTGATGTAATGAAGGGGCTTTGGGCAATTCCTATTATGATTGTCTTTGTTTGGATCTGAGTGAGGGCTAATCCTATCATATCCTGAGGGCCATGTCTTAATCCCATCACCCTGGAGCTGAAGGAGGGGCAGGGAGCTACAAGAAGTTGCTTTGTCTTTGAAAACATGTTTCTCCTTTTCTCATCCAGGGAAATATAATATTCTGCCTTTTTAATATTTCCTAGAATACTTCATTCTTCTAGGAGAGGGGTGGGTGTTAACTTTGGTCTGTTTTTTGACAGATCCATGTTGGCTTTTAGTTCCATCTTTTTTTTTCTAGGTGCTTGCAAAACTGTTGCTTGGTTATCTTTCCAGGATCTATCCAGGTATTGATGTCATGCTGCCTGGTCTGTAGTTTCTGGCATCTGTTTTTTCTCCTTTTTTGAAGATGGAAAATGCAACAGCTCTTCTCCATTAGAAAACTATATGGGTGGGTGGATGGATAGGTGGGTTGGGTGGGTGGAAGGAAAGGAGGAAGGAGATTATCAATTTTGATTAAGGAAAATAGCAAGCATCTAAACTTTATAGGACTTAATTTATAAACAAATATATACATTCATATATATAATATCCAACTTGCAATCGACATACATGCCTATTTATTATTCTGTCATTCAAACAGAACATTCAGCTCTAATCTCTATTACTTTATTAATTTAATCTACACTTGTCATTTAGTTGTCATTTTCAAAAGATAGTATCTTTAATTTTGCTTCATTTATGTTTATCTTTTCTTGATTACTTGAACTCACATTACTCACTTCTTTCATAATGATCAGTGCTCTGCATCATTATACTAATTCATATTGAGATAGTTAACAATTCTATTTTTAATTATAATAGTAATCATATAATGAAAAACACACATTTTTGTCTTTTTTGAACACCTGGTATCTTGATCCTCACTGTATCCTTTGAAGTTTTCTTAGAACCTAAAACACATTCACACATACACATAGACAGAATAGTCTTAAATGGGTGGAATAAAAGTTTTGAATTCATTTTGACCTTTAAACAGGTTGTTCCATCCTCTCCAGAAGTACCCTGTGGGGAAGAAAATGTTTCAATCTTGGAATGCTCCTAGTTAGAACATTCTGTTTTCAACTTCAAATAACAGTCTTGAATTTGAAACATTCTGCACATACCTAATTTACTACATATTATTTCTCTGCCTTTTCAACAGCCATCCAAATTATTTCTCTTTCTATAGCCTCTAATACTGGATGTACTCTTTCCAAAGACTCTTTTGAAAGGTCTATTATCTATTACATATCTCATTATCTAATACATATCTCATGCACAGGTTTTTACAATTTATGTCCATTTGAAGATAAAGTTTTGGATGTTATTTTCCGGTAGTCATAAGCCCTTGCTTCTCATTTATAGAAATACAATTGATGGACAGAGGCTGTATTTTATATTTTATACTATTTTGTGACTGGGTACAGATGTCTCATAAGCTGCAACTGCTGCACAGTGACAATACAAAGGGTTAAAGCCACAAATAAGAAATTTGTTAATAGTTGAGGGATATGCCATTGTTCCCATTCTTATATGTACGTACATACGTATGTATGTATGTATATATGATTTCTTTTGAAAGAAAATACTGATTTTTGCAGAGCTACTTTTATGCAATTATCCCCCTTGTGCAGACATTTTTATTATATTTAGTGTGCAATGATATAGTACAGATATATTCTTATATCTACGAAAATAGGGAATTTTCCTCAACAACCATTAATCCTTGCAGTATGAACTCAAAAAACCTATCAAGTCTATTGATTTGCGAATGATGCTCAGATTTACTGTATATTTGGAAGGAAATTTCATTTTCTTATATACCATATTTCACAAAGAATCAGAGTATGCAAATTAACTAATAAATTCAAATTAGAAATTGAAAAATGATAAGATTATATTTGAATTTGAGACTTAAAATATTTTTCAAATTGTCACCCAAAGAACGTAGAAAGTTGTGTTGAACCAGGGCAGACAATATAACTGTATTCTTTTAAGGATGGCAGATGAGCAGTTGAAAAGAAAATGTGGGGCTTTGTTTTTATATATGATATCAGCAACAAGGTTGCTTATATGCTCAAAGATGCAAAGAGAACGTATCTACAATGGAAGAAATGGATTTTGAAACTAATGAGCTGGCTGAGATGGTGAAATTGACAGCTTTACTTAACTAAATTTCTTCCAATCTGCAGAAATTAGATTTCTTACAGGACAAGAAAAAAAGATCAAATTTGACTTTGGGATTTGGACTGGATTAGAGAAATATTGTAGCTTTAAAAATATAACATTGTTCACATTTGATAATTTATTATCTTTTAGATTAAAATAAAGACAAGAGTATTTTATGAACTTGGATATTTTAGAAATTTGATTAGTTGTTCAGAAAGAGAATTA
This sequence comes from Pseudonaja textilis, assembly GCF_049901715.1. Taxonomy (NCBI): domain Eukaryota; kingdom Metazoa; phylum Chordata; class Lepidosauria; order Squamata; family Elapidae; genus Pseudonaja; species Pseudonaja textilis. The sequence continues at coordinate 76,106,928 of NC_142008.1, forward strand.
TTTTATTTGCACTAAAAGAAAGTTGGAGGTCATCTTTATTATAAATTTGTTGCATTTTTGTCATTTGATTTGTTTTTGTGGCAGTTTTGTATTTTCCTGCTTTATTTTGAAATTTAATAAAGATTTTATAACACCTCAATTTTATTGAAAGAAGTGATTTAGTTAAACCAATCATCACTTCAAAGCTGTGCATTATATGGTAAATATTAAAAGGATAGGACAGTTATCATCAGTGTCTTCTTAGTTTCAGTTAAAAAGAGATTTATTTCCATTCAATGTTTTATAATTGATGATCACACCAAAGCTGAATACTTGATCAGTATTCCTCTCATATGTAAATGTTATAGATCAAAGAAATACTATTAAAAAATCAAACTTGAAGTAATGACATCAACATTAAGGTACTAGAAAGTACTAGATTTAGCTTAAGAGTTTGAACTACAATTCTGTAAATGACTCATTCAGCACTTCTTGTAACTCTGTCTAACTTACTGCTCATCATGATGTTCTGTCCTCATATTATTTAATATGAGAAATAGATGGCCAAATTAAATAGGAATTAATTCAAAGCTTTTGAGAAGAATTATGCAAGAATTACTTAATCTGCTGCAAGGATGCATTAAATCTAGAAACTGGACTGACTTTCCTATGTCTGTCTGGAAAAAACTTAGCCAGACTTTTTTTTTCCAATTCTTGAACTACCACTAGTGAAACAGACTAGAGATGTAAAAAGAAATAATTATTAATGTAAAAACAAGCACTAATAAACCAAAAACATGAGCTACAACAATATAGTATAAGCTATATTGTTATTTGTATGGTAAAAGATCAATATAATGTATAGAACGGTGGAATAACCTGAGGTGAACTTGGAGCCAACTTCAGCTTTACTTTATTGTAACAATAAAGGGTTGCCGCGGCTGCCGCGCTAACAAGGCAGCCTGCTGGCGGACAACAGCTGATGCCGTTTGACAGCTCCCGTTTATAGCTGGCTGTCAAATGGCATCAGCCAATAGGAACGGTCCGTGTGTCCGCTGGAAACACGGACCAGAGTGAAGACTTCAGCGCAGTCTTTTCTGAACGCCACACTCCTTTCCCCCAGAACGGAGCATGTGTAGTCCTTCAGATAACTTGGGTGCTTGCGCAGGTGACCAGATCTTCTAGATTCTGACAAAGCTGCTGCTGGAAGGAACTTTTCTGCTTGTTGGGCAACTTCTGGTGCCGATGAAGCTGGCGTCTCGGCTTCAGGCATCTCTGGGCGAGGGACAGATGGCTGCTCAGGTAGGCTTGCATTCCTGTCAGATTCGCGGGAAGTTTCTTCGGGTGCCGGTGGTTTCTCTGTTGCAGGAACATCTTGAGGGCCATCTGCAGACGAACTCCAATGCCTTCTGAGTTGATCTATATGATGGTGCCAGATGCGCCCGTCTTGCAGTTGGACCCTGTAAGACTTAGGACCGGTTACCACCACAATCTGCCCAGGCATCCACAAAGGGTGTCCCACATAATTCCAGGCATAGACCTGGTCATTTTCAGTGAACTCCCTTGCCTGGCTATTTGATCCTAGGGGTGTGACTGGGGCATAATATGGATGGAGTCTGTCTAAAGTAGTCCTCAGATGTCTACCCATGAGAAGTTCAGCTGGACACCTATTAGTGGTGGCACAGGGAGTCGTGTGCTGGGTTAGAAGATACTTAGCAAGCCTAGAGTGCCAGTCTATGGGCCCAAGTCTTTCCAGGACCTTCTTAGCAGATCTGATTGCTCTTTCAGCCAGGCCATTACTGGCAGGATGGAAAGGAGCTGTAAGTGCATGCCTGATTCCCAGGTTAGCTAGGAAGACCTCAAACTCACAGGAAGTAAACTGGGGGCCATTATCAGACACAATAGCGTCAGGGAGGTCATGGGTACCAAATATCCTTGATAGAGCCTTAGTGATGGCTTCTGAAGTTGTGGTGGTCATCAAGGTCAGCTCTACCCATTTAGAAAAAGAATCAACCATCACCAGGAATGTACGCCCATGAAAGGGGCCAGCCAGATCAATATGCACCCGGGACCAAGTGGTCCCAGCATCTTCCCACCTGCTGGGAGTGGATGTGGGTGGAGCAGGTCTGGTAACTTGGCATGGCTGACAAGCATTGTAATCTGAGCATCCAACTTGTAATCTGAGCATCCATGCCCGGCCACCATACATAACTGCAAGCTAGGGCTTTCATTCTGACAATCCTGGGATGCCCTTCATGCAGGACCTTTAAAATGAGGCTTGCAACTTGGAAGGGATAACTACCATAGTTTGCCAAAGTAAACAGCCTTGCAAAGAAGACAGTTCTTGCTGGCGAGTTTTGAAAGGCACGAATTCGGGGGTATAAGGAACTGCAGGCCACCCCCTTCCCACCCAGTCAAGGACTTGGGAGATTACCTTGTCCCTGGCAGAGTGGGCAGCGATATCAAGGGTGGTAATGGGAAGTTTGAGATCGTTGATCAGGAACACAGCATTAGTTGGTGCAGGATCCTCAACTGGAACAGGCAGGGGGCAGCGGCTAAGGGCATCAGTGTGGCAGAGACTCTTGCCAGCTCGATGAACCAGAGTATAGGAATAGGCAGCCAGAAATAAAGTCCACCTGGTCATCCTTGGAGACAAAATCTGAGGAGTTTGTCTATCGCCTGACAGAAGGCCTAACAGAGGCTTGTGATCTGTAACCAACTCAAAATAGTGTCCATATAGAATTCATGGAATTTTTTGGCAGAAGCAACTGCAGCCAAAACCTCCTTGTCAATTTGGCTGTAGTTGTGCTCAGCTGGGGAAAAAGTTCTGGAGAAAAAGGCAATGGGTGCCTCAGAATCATTAGGCAGTCTATGACTTAAAACGGCACCTATGCCAAAAGGAGAAGCATCTGCTTCTAAAACTAAAGGTAAATGCTCATTAAATTGGATCAGAATAGCATTGGATGTGAGCAATGACTTGACTACATGGAAAGCATGGGCTTCCTTAGGTCCCCAGTGCCAGGGGAATTACTTATCCAAGAGTTTGTGCAGAGGGTCTGCAACGGAAGCTTTATGTGGCAAAAATGAAGCGTAAAAGTTAAGAAGTCCTAAAAAGGCCTGGAGCTTAGTTTTGTTAGTTGGTGTGGGTGCCTCATGAATAGCCCTTACTTTGGATTTGATTGGGTGAATACCAGAGGCGTCAATTCTGTATCTCAAAAATTCTACCTGTGGGGTGGCAATAATGCACTTCTTTTTTTTTTAGCTTAAGACCATGCTTCCTGAAACAATCGAGGACTCCTCTGACTCTTTGCAGTAATTGAGACTTGTCAGGGGCAGATATTAAAATGTCGTCAAAATACGGAATTACACCTGGTAATCCTTGAAGAAGTCTTTCCATTAAAGATTGGAAAATCCCTGGGGCCACACTTGCGCCAAATTGGAGGCGCCTACATTTAAAAGCGACCCTGTGCGTTACAATAGTTTGTAGTTCAGTGGCTGTGTCATGAACAGGGAACTGTTGATAGGCCTGTGACATGTCTAATTTCACGAAAATGGTTCCTGGCTCAAAAGAATGTAGTAGGTGCTGGATAACAGGGACTGGATAAGCGCTGATTTGTAAATATTTATTCAATGACATCTTGTAATCTGCGCAGATTCTTACACTACCATCTTTCTTCAGGGGTGTCACTACTGGGGTTTCCCATTTTGCGAAGTCCACAGGCTCTAATACACCCTGTTTAATTAATTTGTCAACTTCCGTGTCTAATTTGGGCAGATTGCAAAAGGTACCCTTCGAGACTTGAAATGGATTGGTACTGCCTGCGGGTCCAAGTTGAAAGATATTGGGGTTCCTGAATAACAGCCCAGCCCCTCGCTGAACACATCAGCATAGTCATTAAACAAGGTGTCCACTTCAGCATTTGTAATAGAGTGGATTCCGCTTATACGGAGGCCAAGGGCAGGGAACCAGTCTAATCCCAACAGGCTAGGGAGGGCACCATCCACTACCACTAAAGGCAAGTGACGTTTAAAATTTTGAAATTGAACAAAAAACTTGTCTTTTCCGATGACTGGGATGGTTCTGCCTTGGTAGTCACATAGGGTTAACTGGCAGCTGTGAAGCTTCTTCTTAGCCATTCTGGGAAGTAGTTGTTTCAAGATGCTCCATGAGATGATGGACATTGCTGAGCCTGTGTCAACCTCCATCCTGCAAGGTTTCCCTTCTATAGAAACAAAAACACTGATTTTGTTAGAGCCTTTATTAGTCAGCTTGGCTTGATAGAAGGTAAAACAGGCTTCAACTTGTTTTTGGAAATGTTGGGTTGTCTGACGCTTTTGGGCAAAAGTCTTTCCTGCTTGACAGATCCTGGCTAAATGACCCTTCCTCTGGCATTTTAGACAAATGGCATTCCTGAACTTGCAGGATGCCCTGAGGTGGTTTCCCCCACAGCTTAGACAAATGGGCTGAGGCCATGGAGGTAGATTGGGGTCTGGCCTGTTCTCCCTTTGACTGGTTTTTTGCTGCCTGAGGTGATTTACATCATTAGCCTCTTCATAGCCTTCTTCTGTGGAGGCTTCATCGTAATGGATGGCTGAGCTGCTCTGGCTAATTTGATTTCCCTGAATTTCTACTGCTGAAAGTTCAGCAGCTTGAGACTCTTCAATTGCTAATTTAAGGGTTAAATCCCCTTTAGCCAATAGACGCCTTTGTAGCCTTAAATCCCTGACTCCACAAACTAGTTGGTCTAATAACATGTCTTCCAGATAGTCTCTAAACCCACAATGCAAGGCAGCTGTTCATAGGGCAGCCATGTACCCACTAATAGTCTCCCCCTCAGCCTGAATCCGTCTCCTAAAAGCATGACGCTTTTATTCGGATATAGGTAAGTCGTATTTTTTACTTAATGATCAGTGGCTTAATTTAGCAACACGGCCGTGTCTACCTTTGTAATCAGTTTGTGCAATTTTTCTGATTCACATATTAAATAAGAAACTGTTTCAACTTTGTCGTTGCAAAGTCAGCAGTTTGGATTGTCAGTGGATTTTTGTATCTTCACTTTCATGGCATTAGTTTGTAGTGTTTGTTCTTGAGCAGCAAGTATTAAGCCTTCCGTTTCTTTCTTGATAGTTCCCATCTTAAGCCATGCCCATGTAAAGTTGTTTTCCTTCAATGTTTTTCAAGTGCTGTCCATGCAAAGCTTTGGTTTTCTGTCTATTTAATCTGTCAGCTGTTTTTCCTTATATTCTGCCTTCGTTTCTGTTGTTTTTATAATGTTCTCTGTTTTCACAGCCTGCAGCAATTTTTCTGTACTTTGGTTTACATAATCATTCAAACTTTATTTTTCTTCTTCTACAGTTCGATGGATTTGCAATAGCCCTCTGCCCCCTATTTTTCTTGGCAGGTAAACCTGTCAATGTCACTTCATGGATGTAAAGTGTGGTACATATTCAGAAGTTTGCATGTTTTCCAGTCCAGGTTTTCCAGTTCAGCCAAAGTCCAGCTAATGATTCCAGTTGAGTAGCGTATCACTGGAACTGTCAATATATTAATAGCTTTAATTATGTTTCCATCATTCAACTTTGATTTTAATATTTTGTGGATTCTCCTGATGTATTCCTTTTGCATTGACTTTTTCATTCAAGATATTATCTGCTTCCAATATGCCTAGGCAGTGGTGGTATTCAATTTTTTTTTATACTGGTTCCGTGGATGTGGCTTGATGGGCATGGCGTGGCTTGGTGGACATGGTGTGGCTTGGTGAGCATAGTGGTTGTGGCTTGGTGAGCTTGGTGGGTGTGGCAGGGGAAAGATACTGCAAAATCTCCATTTCCATCCCACTCTGGGGGAAGGATACTGTAAAATTCCCATTCCCTCCCCACCCCACTAACCTGCTTTCCCACTCCGTTCTCCTGTGCAGAGCAACAAAAGAAAACCCAGCCAATCATCTGGGACTCCAATCATCTGGGGCTCAGGAGGCAGCGAATAGATGGGGGCAGAGCCAACCAAAGGTGGTATTTACCAGATCTCTGAACTACTAAAAATTTCTGCTACCGATTCTCCAGGACCTATCAGAACAGGCTGAATACCACCTCTGTGCCTAGATATTTGTAACCATCATCCTTTGCTAATGCTTTCACTATGCTTCCATTTCCCGGTCTGTTCCTTCTATTTTTTCCATTTTTCCTTGCTGCATGGATAATATAGTACATTTTTCAAGTTCAAAGTCACTGCTGAACAGTTGAACTGTGTTGAGTATTGATTTAAGTCCAGTGAGGCTTTTCGCATACATTTTTAAGTCATACATGTATAGTAGATGGTTTATCTTGCCATGTTGGCTTGAGATTTGGTATCCCAGTTTATCCCTTTATTCCAATAATCCCTTTCATAGGATTATTGTCAGTGGAATTAATGAGATGTTGAACAGTAGTGGTGAAAGTGAGTCCTCCTGGAAGATTCCTCGCCTGAAGTTGACTTCACCAATGTTCTTCCCATTTGCTGTTGGAACGGTTTTCCATTTTTGCATATTTGCTTTAAAAAATATACAATATTTTTGCTGATTCCAATGTTTTCCAGACAAGTGTTAATCCAGCTGTGGGGTAATGAGTCAAATGCCTTCTTGTAATCAATCCACACCATATTTAAATAGGCTCTGCTTATAATAAAGACAGTGAAATCTTGGCCAGAAGATGCTTCCCAACAACTTCAGGATTGTTTTGAGAACACAAATTGGGACATCTTTTACCACCCTGACCTACAGGAGCACACTGCAGCTATTCTGTGCTATATCAAACACTGCACAGATAATATCACTGTAGATAAACGTATTAGGATCTGTCCCAATCAGAAACCCTGGATGATCAAGGAAGTCCAGAACCTCTTATAAACAGGAGCAAGGCCTTTAGGTCTGGTGATGGGGTAAGATATAGAGTTGCCAGAGTTAATCTGAAGAAAGGTGTTTGGAAGGCCAAGACTGATTATAAGAGGAAGATAGAGGATATTTTTTTATAGCAATAACATGACTCAGGTGTAGTAAGGGATTCAACAAATTACCAACCATCAACCGACCAATGTCATCCCCGCTGAGGGGGATGCTTCATTGGCAGAGGAACTGGATAATTTCTTTGCTTGCTTTGAAGTGGAGACATCAAAGACAGCTAAAATATAGCCACCAGCCAATGATAGCCCCCACCTCATTGTGGAGGAACAGGAAGTGAGGAGCATTCTGAAGGCTGTGGACCCTAGAAAGGCTGCTGGTCCTGATGGTATCTCTGGCTGAGTGCTTAAAGACTGTGCTGATCAGTTGGCTGGACTCTTTACCAGGATCTTCAATCGGTCTTTATCCCAGTCCACTATTCCATCTTGTTTGAAGGCTTCCATTGTTGCAGCAATCATGTTTTCAATGCAGAACAAGAGACCACGAGAGATGGAAGAATACAGGTTTATTTGCGCAAAGCGTTCAGAGCATTAACATGACAAATTCTGAAACCCCCCCCCCCATATGCTGGGGTTAGTTCCTTTATACCTTATGATGATTCCAGCCCAAGCCTGGGCATTCATCTATGACCTATTTACCAAATATGGATTTTATGCTTACAAAATACATAAAAACATATTTTTCCTGGGAACAGAACATAACAAAGAGGATGTGGTAAAGAAGACAGGATGTTTGTAAGTATATGTTATCTTTTACCGTTATCTTACACCTTCAGATGTTCTTCCATGACCGTTCCTTCTTTGCAGCTTCCTTGTTCTCAACTTTAGGTACATCGTTACTTCCTCTAAATATATTTCTTAATTATTCAGCGTAATACAGACAGAGCTGCTTTCTGTCCTTATGACTTATATATTAGATAGTTATAGTATGCTCAGGAGCTAGCTAACTTATATAAAATGGATCCCTTTTCTGGTCCTTCTTCATTCCCCCCTTTGAAACTTCACCTAAATTGAGAGATTAATGTGTTGTTTCATTTTCCCGGGAAGGAGGACATAGTGGAAGGAGTTCCTCGTAGATACCTATAGGTTCCCGCACTAACAACGAGACAGAGCTGGAAACAGTACGTATCAAGAGGGGTATTACACATGGTAAGATGACACAGGCCCTAACCAGGATTCCTACAAATACAATGATGGCCTGAAAGCCTGGAAATTTCGGAAACCAGGAGCTAAACATTTCCCCAAGATTGAATCCCTTCCACTTTTGGACGGGGACATGGGCCAATGCTTGCATTCGCCTGATACTTTGTTCAACAATTTCACCAACATCGTCAAACTCAAGGCAGCAATTGGAGAAATTGAATTTCCCACATACCCCACCTTCTGTCGCCAGGAGATAATCTAGTGCCAACCGGTTTTGGTAAATGGCGTCCCTGAATTTCCTCTGTTGGGTGGCTAAAGTATGCAAAGCGTGGGCAGATTCGTTCGTCAACATCTCAAGAACCGCCTGCAATCTAATAATGCGGTTGAGCATATATATAGGGGTGCGATATCCCCAAGACCCGTCTTCTGCCCAGAATGCAGGGTCGTAATATTGGACGACCCTCTCAGGCGGCCACTCATCGTCCTTCCAATTACCTATTTTGTAATCAGCCTGCAATTTTCTGCTGCGCCAGAGATCAGCATTAACAGTTTGGGGTATGTCTAATGGCATCATGAAGAAAGAAGGGTTTATAACTCCTAAAGTACAAGCACCTCTCCAATTGGAGGGAAGAGAGCTATAGGCCACTTCACCGCATATCCAATGTACCCCAGGGGGAGCCTCAGTGACATTTTCTAAAGAAATGTGATTTGCCCAAAAATGGTTGGTGTTGTTAGGCCAATAGTTCCAAGATCTCGTGGCAAGATTCCACTTGTGGACCTCTAAACAATCTGTTTCCCCTATCAGGGGACCTTCCCCTTCTGTATTGGCCAGACACCAATGGGCAACAATGGGATTGGATAATTCCCAGCGTGAATGGGATTGGTGTGGGGGCATTGCTGTGAGGTTATATGGTATGGAATAATTCCATTCTTGAGCCGCCCATGGCCACTGATCGTCTATCTTAGTTCCCCCACAAATATAACAATTTGTAACATTAAATGTATGAGCTATTGTGGAAGCTAGCTCTAGGAAAAGATTACGTGCATCTTGCGAAGGCTGAAATTCTATATCAACCTCCTGCCAGAATTCAGAGAAGTACCTTGAGTGCGATTTAGTGGCATATTGTCGAGTCTCAACCGACAGATGGATAATACCTCCTGGATCAGTCCCTTTCGCATACATCCGGATCCCCAATGTCGGGCCGTATCTTTGTATAAGTATTTGGGGATTGGGAATTGTGATGTTTACCCAATTACAATTGTAAAGCATACAATCATCGGATTGAAGGGCCCGTGAGATAGAAAGAGTTGTTCCTTTACCAGAATCTGTATATGTGGCCCAGAGAACACATCCCCAATAAGGGCAGAACCTTTCGCCTACATTGCTACTACAGTCCCACTTTCCACTATTGCCAGGGTGTTTATATGGACAGATATAAATATCTGATTCGGAGTATGTTCTATGCCACGATAGAGAGGTCCCACAGGAAGTGGGCCACTGTGCTATCTTACAGATGTCAAACAATATAGTAGCGGGACTACTTGGCGTGCGGATCCTTGTCTGGGCAATTATAGGACCATTTTGATCTCCCTGACTTCTAACGACCAGCCAGGTCTGGGCCGGTTGCACCCTTGGATCATAACATTCATTTTTATAGGGACAAACAGAATGCCAGGTATCATTGTAACAACATGGAACGGGGGTACTTGAACATCTATAATGGGTATGGTATACCAGGGTAGTTCGGATTTCCCTTCCCCTCAACACCATTTTTAGACATACCGTACAATTGTTGGGGCACAGAGGGGTATGGGATAGTTTAGGGAGGATCACTCCCACCTTCTTATTCTGGCCTCGATGGCCAGGGATCCTGGGGTTCTTTGGTGGTGGCTGGGTTTGATGTTCCCTAGGATTCTTCCAAAATGGGGTAGGCACTGCTTTGTCATTCACATAACAAACCAAGCCCTGCTTCCCCCGACAACGATTGACAAATATCTCAACCCTCATTACCCCTGTACATTTAGTGCCATTACAAGAGGTCGGAGGAGACCATGTGGTATGTTTACATTGTGGCAGGGTGAAGTCTGTGCACATTGTGGGCTTTCCTACCCTATAGTTAAGAACCCCCTTTCCATCCTTACATTCCACATGGGTGTCACACTTCTGATCTTTATGGAGGGAGTTTAGGGTACGGGGTACCCGATTGTGGCGGACAGGGACCCATGGGGAATGGAGAAAATAACATCTTATTGTTCCATTTTGTACACACTGCCAATATCGTGTCCCTTGGTATTCACATTGTGGAAAACTTGTGATATGGCAGCCTGGGAGCCTAGTATTGGTAAATGTAAAGTGTCTCCCGGTATTACGAACCAGGAAGCAATCAATACATTGTTCCGTTTCCCTGGGGTTTATAACTGGAGGAGGGTCATCATAAAAAGGGTCAGGGGAGTACCATTCTTCCAACTGCTCTTGCTCTAGGGGTAATGGTTCATCCTGGGTCGCTTTTCCTTTTATCAGTGTTGAATAAAGATACAATGAATTAATCACCACACTTAACACCAGTAACATGGTTACAACCCAGACAGACGGCATAAGACCCCTTCGGATACAAGCAGTTTCCCTTAGCCTTTGACTAGGCTCCATTTCCTACTGTTTCCTCCCCCTCCCTTTTTCCAACTTATTAGGGAAGCCTGGCGCGAGACCTAAGCCACCAGGGAAGACCCTCCGAACCAGAAGTAGTGGGGATCTGGTGGTCTTCGCCTCCCGTAGGTAGAGGGACAGCTTCCGGAGTGTCACCACTAGGGGAGAGCAGTTCCTCTTCATCTCCCGTAGGTAGAGGGACAGCTTCCGGAGTGTCACCACTAGGGGAGAGAGTCCTCTTCACCTTTTTTAAGGTCAACCTGAGTGGAACGTCAGGTTGAGATTCGACTTTCCAACAGGCAGGTGCGGCTAATTTAACCCGAGACCAATGAATCCACGATTTAATCTCCGCTACCTTAACAGCAAGGGGAGAACACATGACTACAGTATAGGGGCCCTTCCATTTGGGAGACAATGTTTCCCATTTCCAGTCCTTAACCCAAACTTCCTGCCCTGGACGTATGTTGTGGGGGGAGGTTACCAAAACCTGAGGTTTACACGTTAACACATATTCTTGTAGGTTATGGATAATTTCGTTGAGGGCCTTGAGTTGTCTTAACCTAATAACACAGATACATTTGCGGTAGCGTGCATATCAAACCTAACCAAGTTAGGGACTCGGCCATACAATAATTCAAAAGGGGAGACCAAAATATCCTTACGTGGTGCACAACGTATCGCCACCAGAGCTAGGGTCAGGGCATCAGTCCATTTGAGATGTGTTTCCTGGCATATCTTTGCCAGCTTGTCCTTAATTGTTCGATTGATTCTTTCCACACGGCCCCCCGAAGGGGGGTGGAAACTACAGTGTAACTTCCATGTAATGCCTAGAACTTTTGCTAGCTGTTGCGTTGCCTTGTGAATAAACTCCGGACCATTGTCCGAGGAGATCCGGGAGGGTAACCCATACCTTGGTATTACAATATGGAGTAACGCTCGCGCGACTTCAGTGGCCTTCTTTGTGCGAGTAGGTACACATTCTGGCCAGCCCGTGTATGTGCATACAATAACCAATAGTGCATTGTAAGGGCCACAACGAGGCATGTCTGTAAAGTCAATCATCAGAGAGTCAAAAGGGTAACAGCCTCGAGGTTGGTGGCCCATTGGTGGCTGCGGGCCTTGCCTGGGGTTATTAGCTGCACATATTTCGCAACGCGCACATACATTGGCTGCTATGCTGCTAACTTTATCTATATACACCTCCCTCCTGAGCGCTTTTGTCAAGGCAGTCTTACCCAGGTGCAATTGCTTATGTAGCTGACGTACAATGTCCCAGGCCAAATGAGCAGGAATATACACCCTATTGTCTGGTAAGATCCACCACTGACCTTCTTGGTGCGCCTCGAGTGCCTCTAGCCGGTCCCTATCCTCCTCCGAGTAATGGGGTTGGGGTTGAGCATCGGGCATCCATATGGCAAGGTGCCTTTCTGGGGGGGCGAAGTCTAATAGGGCTGCTTCACGTGCGAATTTGTCAGCTCTCTCATTCCCCCTTTGTACATCTGTCACCACCTTCTGGTGGCCCCGGCAGTGCATGACTGCTACTTTACTCGGAGCCCACACACTGTCTAGGATGCGCAAAATCTGGGGGCCGTACTTTATTTCTTTTCCCCCTGCAGTTATTAGTCCCCTCTCTTTATATAGAGCCCCATGGACCTGAACTGTGAGGAAAGCGTATTTAGAATCCGTGTATATATTTACTGCCAGCCCCTGTGCCAGCTCTAGAGCCCGAGTGAGGGCATGTAACTCGGCTAATTGAGCACTAGTTCCGGGAGGGAGTGGCTTCGCTTCCCAGACCTCATCCAGTGTGACTACCGCATATCCCGCTTTTCTCACTCCCTCTTGTAAGTAGCTGGTGCCATCAGTAAACAGAGTATAATCTGGGGAAGGAAGGGGTACATCCTTCATGTCAGGACGGCTAGCATAGGTTTCTTCAATAGTCTGAACACAATTGTGTTCTACTGCTGTTCCAGGCTCAGGTAACAATGTGGCTGGGTTTAATGTAGTAGACTGAGAGAGGGTAATCATAGGATTATGAGTCAGAAGGCCTTGGTATTTAAGCATCCGGGGGTTAGTTAACCACAAGTGGCCTTTCATCTCTAGAACTGACTTGAGGGCATGCGGTGTGTATATATGCAATTGTTGACCAAAGGTTAGCTTATTTGCCTCCTGAGTCAAGATTGCTGTGCCAGCCACTGCTTTAAGGCAGGCTGGCCAACCCTTGGCTACATTATCTAGTTGTTTAGAGAGATATGCTACCGGCCGATGCCATGTCCCCATTATCTGGGTGAGGACGCCTACTGCGACATTTCGCTTAGTGTCAACAAACAGCTGAAACAGTTTTTCCAAATCCGGGAGACCTAAACTGGGAGCTTGAAGGAGGGCTTGCTTAAGGGATCGAAAACTAGCTTCTTCCTCTTTGCTCCAAGAGAGTGGGGCACTTTCTGCCCCTTTCGTAGCTTCATAGAGAGGTTTTGCAATTAAGCTAAAGTTAGGAATCCAGATACGGCAGAAACCAGCCGCACCCAGAAACCCTCGTAATTCTCTCCTGTTAGTTGGAACAGGAAGTTGACATATGGCCTCCTTCCGCTCATGGCCCAACGTCCTCTTCCCTTGCTCAATGTCATAACCCAGATACCTGACCTTTTGCTGAACCAACTGTGCTTTCTTTCTAGAGGCCTTATAACCTAAATCTTGCAAGAGTGAAAGTAAATCAGCTGTGTTTTGCCAACAAGCGTCCTCAGTGTATCCTGTTACTAACAAATCATCCACATATTGTAAGACCACATCTGGGGCTGGTATGTGTAAAGCCTCCAGATCCCTGGCCAGAGCAGCACCGAAAAGTGTAGGTGAATTTTTAAATCCTTGAGGCAGCCTGGTCCAGGTATATTGCTGCTTCCTACCGGTGTTAGGGTTTTCCCACTCAAAAGCAAATAAATGCTGGCTTTTCTTGTGTATGGGGATGGTGAAGAAAGCGTCCTTCAAATCTATAACAGAAAACCACTGAGCCTCCCGAGGGATGAGTCCCAATATAATATAGGAATTGGGAACTACTGGATGGATTGTTACAGTGGCTAGATTTACAGGCCTCAAATCCTGAACAGGGCGAAAACGACCATCCCCCTTTGGAATTGGTAATATGGGGGTATTCCAGGGCGACTCAGTGGGTACCAGGATGTGATGTTCTAAATATAAGTCAATAATATCCTGGATAGCTTGCATGATGTGGCGAGGGTATGCCCTCTGTCGGATTCTCACAGGCACTTTCAGAGGCACTTCCTCAATTAGAATGGGTGTATGGTGTGCTGCAAAACCAGGGGGGGTTATCTTCCGCCCACAAATAGGGAACATTAAACTGCCTCCAGACATCCTTATCAGCACACCCAAACTCCCTAGCCACCATAAGCCGCCAGGATTCTTCCAAAGGTACAGACAGGGTTACTTTTCCGTACCCCAGGTTCATGGAACCGTCCTCATTAAAGGATAATTGTGCCCTCATTTTGCAGAGCAGTTCCCTCCCTAATAATGGGACAGGACAGTCAGGCATATAAACGAACTGGTGTGTTATAGCCTGCCCTTTTAGGGTGCATTCAAGGGGCTCCAAAAAGGGACGTTGCAAAGTTGTCCCTGTTGCTCCCTGAATATTAATAGTTTCACGGGATGCCTGAGCTAAGGGTTGGGTTAAAACCGATCGGGTAGCTCCGGTATCCACTAAAAATGTAATTGGCTTGCCTCCAACATTCAATCTGACCATAGGTTCAGGGAGGCTTACTGAACCCGGTCGACCTCAGTCCCATTCTTCTGCTTGGGCCAAGCCCACCAGAGGGGGTCCGCCCAACCCCCGTCTAGTTTCTGTTAGTCCTCTACCCCTCTGGGTCGACCTTCTCTGACCATCTTCCACCACGAAACTGAGGCTTCGTGGGGGTCCTCCCCTGTTTCTGGGTAACTCTCGTTCGGGACACTCACCTTTCCAATGCCCATATTTCTTACATAAGGCACACTGGTTATGGCCGAGTTCCCATCTTCCCCCTTTCTCCCGACTGTTGCCCCGGCCCCTTTGTGGGCCGGACCCCGCACCACGTGGATTTGACCGTCCTCGTGGTGCCCACATCATGGCTGCTGCCATTAGTTCAGCCTTACGTTGCATTTTCTGATCTTTTTTCCTGTCCTCCTCTTTATCCCTATTTGCAAAAACTTTTCGAGCTACCTCCATTAATTCGCTTATAGGCTTTCCTAGGGCTCCCTCCAATCGTTGTAGCTTTCGCCTTATGTCCGGAGCACTCTGGGAAATGAACGCCATAGTTAACATTCTGGCGTTTTCAGGGATTGTGGGATCTATGGGGGTATACATACGATAGGAATCAATAAGACGGGTATAGAATGCTTCCGGGCTTTCAGTGGGTTCTTGCAACACCAGGGAAGGTTTTGACATATTAATAACAGGCTTCCCCGCAAGGCGTATTGCTCGCACCACTAAAGCTTGGTAATCCCTCAGTCTATCCTTCCCATCATCCCGGTACATATCCCATTCTGGGTTACTTGAGGGGTATTTCTCTCTCAAAAGATCCTCCATTGAGTGGTATAGCCGCACATCGGGTTTTAATATTTCAGTCACTGCATTCTTAATCTTCTCCCTTTCCTCCGGGCTAAAAAGTGTCCCCAATAACTGTTGAATATCTAGCCAGTTGGGGTTATGTGCATCCATTATAGTCTTAACTAGATCTGCCACCTCTGTGGGCTTCTCACTGAATGGGCCATAGTGAAGTTTCCAATTCAGCAGATCTGAAGAAGTGAACGGTACATGTTGGAATAAAGACAGGGTGACCGATTCAGATGGATCTTTTGGGTTAATTGCCAACTGATCCACTTGTCTCAAGGGGGCTGTCAGGGAAGCCTGTTCTGTTTTTGCCCGAGTTCTGGCCACGACCGGTTCGGTCATGGCAGATGTTCCCGGCACTGAGGTGGATGGAGTAGGGTCCACGGACCCTTCCTTTGGGGTGGATGTTGAAGGCTGCGATCTATCCACCTGGACCGATCGATCCATTGCCTCCGACCTTGGGGGACTTTTTAGGTATGGGGATAGTCGATCTAATCGTGCCATAAAATCTGATACCCCTGCCGGTTCCTCTCCCTCCGACCCTTCTTCGAAACCTCCCGGTGGTACATAAGGGGGGGGGGGTGAGGAACTTCCTCGGGACAACTAGGTAGCACTTGTACAGATTTCTGTAATTTTTTAAGGGTAACATGTCGTGATAACAGGGCTTTGCACCGCTGCATTTTAAGTCGTCGTAGCCAAGGGGGTGGATGGTTCAATAAATCCAGCCACACGTCTATATACGGTCCCTGATCTGGGTAACCTAACATTGGGTGGAAGACCCTACGATGTACTTGCACAGCAGTAGGAATATCAAGTGTACCCACCGGGGGCCACCCAATCCCAAGGGTGGGCCATTCAACCTCGCAAAATTTTAGCAATTTCTGCCTATCCCATTTGCACCCATATTCCTGAGATTGGTAAGCCTCCTTGAAATGTTTCATCATAACCTCCAGAGGGGTTACCTCTTTACTTTGTCTACCACCCATAATCCTCCCACATAAACAGACAAGAGAGAGAGGAGAGGGAGTTGAAGAAGAGGGTAAGGGGTCCCACTTTCTTCAAACACAGCAGGGGATTTTTCACACGGACACCCACTCACTCACGCCCGACCCAGGGAGCCAGATATTCACGGTCTCCGATGGGAACTGCGGACGCCACTCGCTTTCTACTGACCCACGGTGCTGGAGGCTCACAGTCACCAATGGGAACTGCAGTAGGCTCTCTCTCTTTCCCAATCAGATTTGACAAGTCCACCCACCTTACCTGTTAAGAGAGGGTGATCAGTTCTCTCCTCCGTCCCTGCTTACAGGGAGGGATTATATTTCCCATCCAATACTTGCCTGCAGGCGTCTTCTCCTTTTTTTTCTTCTCACTGCTGGCCAGCCCAGTCCTGTTCTTCTCACCTCTCACCAGTGGTTCTTGGGACCGTCGATCGCCGACAGTATCAGTCAGCCGTCTGGGGAAGTCCCTCGGATTCAAGGGTCCGATGGCACCTGGGAGGTTCCCTCCAACTCACCGATCCACTGACTGTCGGGATGGACCACCCAGAGGGCCTCAGGGCCCCTCTAGTCCCGGCGGAGTCGCCAGTAAAATGTTGCAGCAATCACGTTTTCAATGCAGAACAAGAGACCACGAGAGATGGAAGAATACAGGTTTATTTGCGCAAAGCGTTCAGAGCATTAACACGACAAATTCTGAAACCCCCCCCCCCCATATGCTGGGGTTAGTTCCTTTATACCTTATGATGATTCCAGCCCAAGCCTGGGCGTTCATCTATGACCTATTTACCAAATATGGATTTTATGCTTACAAAATACATAAAAACATATTTTTCCTGGGAACAGAACATAACAAAGAGGATGTGGTAAAGAAGACAGGATGTTTGTAAGTATATGTTATCTTTTACCGTTATCTTACACCTTCAGATGTTCTTCCATGACCTTTCCTTGTTTGCAGCTTCCTTGTTCTCAACTTTAGGTACATCGTTACTTCCTCTAAATATATTTCTTAATTATTCAGCGTAATACAGACAGAGCTGCTTTCTGTCCTTATGACTTATATATTAGATAGTTATAGTATGCTCAGGAGCTAGCTAACTTATATAAAATGGATCCCTTTTCTGGTCCTTCTTCACCATCATTGTTCCACTGCCAAAGAAGTTCCCTATCAACCTTGATGATTACAGATCAGTGGCACTCATTCCTATCATCATGAAGTGTTTGAGAAATTATTACTGTCTTCCACATACATTTGATAAACATCAGTTTGCATACAGAAGAAATAAATCTACAGAGGACTCTATAGCCATCACTTTTCATACCACTCTGACTCATCTAGAACAGTGGAGGTGGGGTATGTCAGGATGCTCTTTGTAGATTTTAGTTCTGCTTTTAACACAATTCTTCCACATAGACTAGTGTCTAAACTTCTGGATTTTGGACTTTCTTATTCAATCTGCCTTTGGATTATGGATTTCCTGTCTGGCCGCTCACAGATTAGGTAATCATATCTCTTCAGCCTTATTCTTAATACTGGTACACCACAGGGTTGTGTGTTGAGACCCTTACTCTATACTCTTTATGTGCATGACTGCATTCCCACTCACGCTAATAATACTATTACTAAATTTTCAGATGATACAACAGTGGTGGGACTCATCTCTAGAAGGGATGAGTCTGCCTACCAAGATGACGTGGACTGGATGCTTGGTGGTGGAGACAATAACTTGGTCCTCAACACCAATAAGACCAAGGGGCTTATATAATGGACTATAGAAGGAACAAATCAGACATCCAGCCCTTGCTTATCAATGGAAACCAAGTGGAGCAAGTGGCTAGTTTTAAGTTTCTGGATGTTATCATAAAAGAGGACCTGGGGTGCTCACATTGAAGCACTGGTCACCAGCAGAGATTAAACTACTTGAGACTTCTCAGAAAACAACAACCGAATGAAAAACTGCTGGTGACCTTCTACTGCTGCACCACAGAGAGTATCTTAACTTACTGAACCTGTGTATGATTTGCCAATTGCTCAGTGGCAGATAGGACAGCAGCACTCCAGAGGGTTAACATCATTGCCCAGATCATTGGTTGTTCTCCCCATCTTTGGAAGCTCCCTCTGCCTTTAAGAAAATTCAAAACATTCTCAAAGATCCATCTCATCCTAGGCAACCTTTTTTTTGAACTTTTACCATCTGGCAAATGGTACAGGATAATAAAAACAAGGACAAATAGGCTGAAAAACAGCTTCTACCCCAAGGCAGTAACTATTGAATTCTACTGTATAGTGCAATATTAATACAATATCAGGGGTTTTCAATTCAGTGTATAGAATGTGAAGGATGTGTGTTTGTGTTTATTTTCATAGTCATAATGTACACTAAAGACAGTATTTAATTTCGTTGTATGAGGTGCAATGACAATAAACTAAACTAAACTAAATTTTACATACACAAGAGAAAACCTTTTTGATCAGCTTTATTTATAGCTTTGTGTTCAGTTTGATAAAGAAAACCTACATAATTTTACAGGCTTCTAAAGAAAAGATCTAAAACAGGGGTGGGCAAACTACGGCCCGCGGGCCGCATCCAGCCCGTTGGTCTGTCCAATCTGGCCAGCCCCTGAAAAAAAAATCAGTGGGCGTGGCGTATTGCCCTGCACCGTGTGGCCCCCAAAGCTGCAAAACAGTGCAGAGCGCTCTCGGGGTAGGAAAGAAAAGAAGAACTTTGCAAAGGCCTCGGCTGGGAGTTCGAAATCATCTTCGAGTGCGACCTCTCCGAAGGTGAGTCCCCGCCGATCCCCCTTTTTTTTCCGGGGCTTCCAGGCTTAAACTTTGCAAAGGCAAAGTTTGCAGGTGGGAGCGTCTTCCCGCCGAGAAGCGGGAAGGGTTCCGCCCGGTGGGCGGGTGGGCTGCTTGGAGCGGGCTGCTTGGAGCCACCTAAAGCTAGGCCGCGGCTGGTGGAGCCTTGCCCTGCCTTGGTGCCCCGTTTCCTGGCTCGGCGGTCCTGCTCAGGCGGCACTTTAAAAGCCCTCCTCCTCGCATATGTGCCCGACGAGCTGCTCACCACGACGGCGGCTCCCAGCAATTTGCGGCATCCTTTTTCCAAGTTGCCGGGAAGTTGCTCGGGTTTCCGGGGCTTCCAGGCTTAAACTTTGCACAGGCAAAGTTTGCAGGTGGGAGCGTCTTCCCGCTGAGGAGCGGGAAGGGTTCTGCCTGGCGGGCGGGCGGGCTGCGGAGGCGACCCGGCAGCGCTCTGGGTCTCCCCTCCGCTGCGCGGCTCGGGGCCAGGCGTGAGCACCTGCGAGTTGAAAGGAAGCTGAAAGTTGCCGGGAAGTTGCTCGGGTTTCTGGGGCTTCCAGGCTTAAACTTTAGGCAAAGTTTGCAGGTGGGAGCGTCTTCCCGCTGAGGAGCAGGAAGGGTTCTGCCCGGCGGGCGGGCGGGCTGCTTGGAGGAGGTGACCCGGCAGCACTCCGGGCTTCCCCTCTGCCGCACGGCTCGGGGCTAGGTGCGAGCGCCCGAGAGGAAAAAGCAAGCCGCAAGTTGCTGGGAAGTTGCTCGGGTGCTGGGAGCCGCCGTCATGGTGAGCCGCTCGTTGGGCCCATACGCAAGGAGGAGGGCTTTTAAAGTGCTGCCCGAGCAGGACCGCCGAGCCGGGAAACGGGCACCAAGGCAGGGCAAGTCTCCACCAGCAGCGGCCTAGCTTTAGGTGGGCTTGGATGCCCCTGGAGTGGTTTGCTGTTTGTTGTCTCCTGGGACTCGCGTTTGGAAAGCGTGGAAAGTAGTAGCAAGAGCAGCCGCGGTGTTATTTTTTCTCTTTATATAATATATATATATACATTATATATATAATATATATATCTATATTATAAAGGGCCCATTATAAAATGCAGCAAATTATATATAAGAATATTATATATATTCTTATATATAATTTGCTGCATTTTATAATGGGCCCTTTATAATGGCCTTTTGTAAAATTGGTTCAGCCCTCGAACGCAGATCTGATTTTCCATGTGGCCCCTGACAGAAATTAATTGCCCACCCCTGATCTAAAATATACAATGCTTTAAAAAGGCATAGTGAGTACAAATTGTCTTTATTAAAGTATAATAAATGCAATTTAGAAGTTGGTCCAACATATACTTAATTTCAAACATAAAACATTTGAATAAATGAATTGACATGAGCAAAATCAAACTGTACCTCACTCGAGATCTCATAATTTAAATAAATAAATAAATGTATAGAAATTGTACTATTTGTATATTGTAATGCAACAACTGCATCCTATTATAATTCAGATGATTAGAAATGTATGAAGGTAATGCTAGCATGAAGCAGGTATACTGCATATTGCAGTATTTTTATAACTGGCCTCTACTATATGCAGCTCTTCTGCCAATTTTCACAGTTCTGTACACGGAAGATACTGATGATGAGTATGTGATAGACAGGAAAACCTGGTTGTAGGCCTTTTCTACCATCTCCCAATTCTGAACATAAAGAAAAAGTGCATAGATAAGGTTCATGCTTTACATTAGTCCTTTTTTTTCCTTTTTCCAAATTAAATTAACATAGAAATAGCTATTTCTACTGGAGTAGCTTTAGCAATACTGCCTGAATAATTACTTTTGGGCCAGTAATTAGAACACACAGAAATGTGGGGGGAAACGGGGAAAAAAAGAATTAAGAGTGAAATGTTCATGTAGTTTCTTTAAGACTTAAGATTATAGTATTTCTGATAGCTCTTGGTTAAATAAGAAGTGAAAAATATATGTTATGTGCTCCTGGCTACTTTCCTTCACAGGCCGTGACAAACTTGCCTGACTAATAACCAGTGAAGATACAGTGAAGACCTTTTGTTTCATTTATAGCAATAAATGGGGAGAAGGAGTCAAAGCTTGGTTCTCTCCAAAGTTCATCATCTCAAATCAACATCCTTATACATTCCCTACACTGGTCGCCCAACTCATTCCCCATTGACTGAGGTACTATGAGGTTACATTCTTTCTGGCCATCTTCTACATATTTCCTTCTACCCTCCCCATAAATCATACATTGCATGTACATTTAAATGAACAGACAAGGTATAGTCAGATAATATTCAATAGGATATTGAGCATACTTTTTGAACTTGTTTTCAAGTTCTTATTTTATGGATTCTTAGAACAATAGGTTCTTTCCTGTTATTTAATTAGTTTTAGTTTTTCTGTTTTTTTTCAGTCAGTTTTAGTTTGTCTGGTTTTTCAATTTATTTTGTTTTACCTTTAAGCTAGCTATTTCCTCTTGCAGCTACTTCCTCTTATGGCTAATTCTTCCTATAATTAATTCCTCTTACAATTTTAAATTTTGAACACCTTTCATTTACTCCTATCATATAGACCCAGTTTCACAAACAAAACAAGAAGAAATAATCTTCTGAGTGTCTTATAAGCATTTAGATAACGTAACATGATAACATTGTTTACCACAGAGAATAATAGATGAAGTGAAGCCATAATATACCTGCATATCAAAATTCACTTTAACATTTGATTAAATGATGTTCATTCACAAAAGTGTCCAATTTTTAAAATAATAATATTGGAAAGAAGTTGCTTTTTTTAGTTTAAGCTGCTTTACAATGGCTATGGTTGGAATTCCAAATTTCAGTTGATTGTTAAGTGTGATACATAGCATGGAGCTCTGCACTTTTTTCTCTTTTCTTTCCTAGTCTAAAAGACTTGACTAGTATTCATTGTTTTTGGGAACATGTATTTTCTTGATATATACCAAATGTTGCATCATGAAATGTAATAATATGGGAAGCTATGGCAAATAAATTTTAGATAAATTCTTAAAATAGTCTCCTGTTTGAAGAAATGCAAGACCCAGTCAATCTTTTTCTTTTTTGGTAGCAGATTTTTTTCCCCTTCACACTGCTATGAAGAATTCTACTTTAAATGCAAATAACAAATGCAGGACTATTGAATCCAGAATGGGAGAAGAGCACAAGGCAAACAACTGAATCTCCTTCCCATTTTCTACCCTTAGTTGTGCTTCTACACTGTGCCTATTTGCCAACTTATTTCCCAAGATGGTCTGCATCATAGGTCTGATAAATGGCAGATTCAGCAAATTTTTATGATTAGCATGAAAGAGAGCAGGATAATTTGCACAATTACCTATGACAAATCATCTGACCTCCATTCCTACTTCCTGTGTTACATTGCTTTTTGTAATCTGGGTCAAGTAGTTCTTCCTTCAGCACAGAGAATCACACTACAGATGCTAATCTGTGTGGCTAAAAAGTTAAGTTCAGACATTTTATCAGTAAGTGGGATCCATTAAATTTACTTCTGCCCAGCTCTCAATATGATTTATTAATTTTATAATTCATTTTCTTTTTCCCCACTAGGAATAAAGTGTAATTGTTTCTACATTCAAAAACTGACAATGCCAAGCAGTATTCTATATCCACATTCTACCTTACCTAATGTACAGTGAAACATTATTTTAACATCATTCTAGAAAACTTCTATAAAGCAGGTCCAGTGAAGCAGCTCTGTCCTGAATGAATGAATGAATGTCAAGTGCTGTTACTGAAAAGATCATGGGAAATACTTATCTAGTGATACTCATTTTCCCTGGGTGACAACCTAATACAATTAGAACAACAGCTTGGAGTGGAGACTGAATTTTATACTCTTTGGCTTTCCATTTCATTCTCTCATACAACTAATGTTAGCAGGATCTGTTTACTTTTAAGATCTAAAGAATATGTTAAATAATGTGCTTTTAGACTGAAATGTAAAATTCTGGAGTATAATGTTTCAAGTAAAAAAATGTGGTATTGCTTTTAAAAAAAGATCCCTCTGTTTAAGAGCAACTATCTTAGACTTCCTGTATTTAAGTAATTATATACTTATGACAGTTTCATTTAATAAAGAGAGTAATGTATCTTGATAAAAATGCGAAGTTATGAAGTAGTAAAATGAATTGGACTGCTGTAATTTAATGATTTTTCTCTTCTGTTTATTAAGAAGCAGTCTATATCCAGCTTTTTCTTCAAATGTATGACAAACACATTATACTGTTTGCTCTTTTTGTATATTTGTGTACCATCACAAATATACAAACCATTCAAAAGGGCTGAGCTTGCATCACGTTAGCACTGTTTTTATCATTTATCTCCCTAACTCCCCTTGTGGACACCACTGCCTCCTCAAATTCTTTTGCTAACTACTTTTTACTCTTATGTTGTACTTTAACTAACTAACATTGCTTATTCCAAAGGCGAATAATGTGATGGATACATACATATTTATGAATGTCCTGTAGTTATTAGAGTCATGACAATTTGTCTACATCTGGAATATCTCAGTATTGCCTGTATACATTTTTAGGTACTTCTGTCCAAGTCCACTACCATTCTGTAAATTTAAATAAGCCAGGAAGTTGGAATTTGTTTTCATATGTACAGTTTTCCTAATGTACATCTCTTTCTCTAAATTACTGCATTTTTGTATGCAAAAGGCAAGAAATATTTAAGATAAACCTGAGTTATTTCAACTACAAGTTGAGACAAATGCACATGCACATATGCATGAATGCACGCATGCACACAAACATACACTGAGCTTGGAGCTATTTATATAATCGTAAATTTTAAAAAGTAATACTTATCTGTTGACAGAATTAATGGACTGTGAAATTATCCTACCTAAATTTATAACTTTATTTTGTGTAATATGTAGGTGTTTTTTTCCTTCCTGAGCCCCAGAGGAGCCTTAGGGAAGCAAAAATGTCCCACAGAGGTTTCTCTGTGGCTAAGAAGCTCCCCAAAATGGGTGAGGGCTGCAAAAAAAGCCATGCCCACAGAGTCACGTGGCCATGCCCACCAAGCCACACCCACAGAACTTGTAGTAAAACTTTTTGAATACCACCACTGCTCCTTTCCCACATAAACAGCTGACGGGTGGCAGAGTGGGGAGCTGGTCCTGGAAGCCCCGATGCTGCCAGAATCACTGCCATTGCCTTCCTTGTGCACTATTGCCGCCATCGCCATTGCCATCTCACTGCTACTGTATTCTCTCCCAGGTATGGCAAGCCCTGGGCCAGAGCTCAACAGCTTGCCTTTCCTCCCCCCACTGTGCTTCCCCCTTCTGGAAGTGAGGCTGAAGTGAGACACCACCTAGCACAGATAAACTCCGTGGCCAAAACACTAATTGCTAAAATGAAACACCTGGCAAACAAGACACACATAAAGACTGAACTATGCACCCTGACTAAAGTACTGACAGCCAATGGCTTCCACAAAAGCAAAATCACTGGCCTGATCCACAAAAACACACTGAGTTATGATGGAGACCTAGAAGATGAACAGACCTATGGAACAGCTGTCCTGCCCTACATAAGGGGTACTACAGACAAAATCAGTAAGATACTACACAGACAACACATCAAGACTGCCTTCAAAACAGACAGAAAAATAGCAGCCATCCTAAGAAACCCCAAGATAAAATTGACCTGAAAAAGTAAGGCATATATGAAGTCCCCTGTGCATCATGTCCTGCCACATACATTGTCAGACCAATAGAAGAATAAGTACCCGCCTGGATGAACACAAAAATGCAGTAAAAAAGCTGGAACACACTTCCTCACTCGTCCAACACATGAAAACCACAGGTCATAGCATCAACTTTAATGGCACCAAAACCCTAGCCACTATAGAAAACCCCAGCTACAGAATTATCAGAGAAGCCATAGAGATTGAAAAAAGACCTGAAAGCATGAATAGAAGAGATGACTCCACCAGACTGTCAATTATTTGGAAGCCTTCACTCATAAACAAAAAAATCTCCATACCACAAGCCAGGCACAAACAGACCCCCCCCCCCCCGATACTTCCAGCTCAAACACACCCCAACCAGGCACCCAGATGAAACCTAGCTTCCTAGCTAATGATAGCCGTCCATTTACCCGGAGCCAAGCTGCACTAAAGGCCTCCAATACAGGAAACACAATGTTGCCAGCCAATCAAGACAAAAAAAAGCTACAAAACAGACAGAAGATATTAGAAACACCAATCAAGCAGAACACAGCAAACTCCAAGACCAATAAACACAGACCAAGACTCCCAACCAATCAGGATGAAGAAAAAACCATTCTGGCACAGCAGTAGGCTAGCACCAAATTTAAAACAGAATGGCTGTGAAAGTCTGACTCACAGACAAACACAATACAGAAGCCTGATGATGGCAGATGAGATTCTGCCAAAACGCTGCTACAAGTTTAAAAGCACAACTATAATTAATGTGGGAAAATACCCGAACAAAGCTGAATACCATATATATATTCATAGATTTACATGGGTACAGGTATGCAGGTTTTGGTGTGTTCGGGTCTTTTCCCGTGTAAGATTGAGAGTATCTTGGTAACTTTTTGATGAGGTCCCACTCACCATCTTCAGGCTGGTGCTTTCAGCTTCATGCTGGTGCAAGCAAAGCATGATCGGAGCTCCTGTCTCTCTATAAAAACTGGTGGGGAGGTGTGGTGTGCTGGCTCTGTTGTAAGTGGACTGGTTGGCTGTGTTGTTATTTCTTGATTGGTTGATGGAGTTGATGTTTGCAGATTGGCTGGCTTTTCCGTGAGAACCTGTGGCTGAGGTACTGGCTGTGTGTCTATCAGCCTCCTGTGCTGTAATGACCTGGCTGTGTGATGACATTCCAGCCCATTACCCAGGTCGTTACAACACAGGAGCCCTCAGGAGCCCTCAGTTGATTTCTAACTTGCCTTCTTTTTGACTCTTCTAACAGTCTTCCAGTTATGCAAGTCAATGTGAGTTCATCTCTGTTTAAAAGTTCCAGTAAAGACACATAATCATCATAAGTTTCATCCAAAGAAGAAAGAATGGTGTAAACTTGATGCAACTTCGAGAAAATCAGCTCCTTTTCATGTAGCCCTTGTGAAGTCCTTTTCATAAACTCCAAATGAGCTAACATATTGTCTCCTTTTATAAGACGGGCTCTAAACAGTTTATGTGTAAGGTGTATGTGTGCACCCACACTATCTCTAACTAAATCCTCTTCAAAATGTCCCAACATCTAGCAGCAGATTCTTCACCATGAATATGGACTAACTGCTGATCACTCAGTGTCAGTCCAATTATACTAAGAGCCTTTTCATTATCCCGATTAAAGTCAGCTATTTTCTTTTTATCTTCATCATTCAATGGGTCCCAAGCTGTTATATCCGGTGTACTATTAACTACAGTCCGTAATCTGTCTTTACGCAGAAGTAGGCTGCACTTCATAGACAAGGAAACATAGTTTGTTCCATCCAACCAGATTATCTGGGATATACTGGTTGACTGTTCTTGGTAGTTTAACAATAAACCACAATCAGCTGTCTGAATATGAAACTGTATTTACACTGGTTCTCAAGATCTCTCTGATTCTCAATATCTCAATATCTCTCTGGGCCCATAACCAATGTTATGATATGTACAGAATAACCTTGAGTAACAAGGATATGCACATGGAAACGTTTATGAGAATTGTTATGAATCCAGTCACACACAGACACACTAAATTGAGTTAAAGTTTACCTTAAGAAATAGCACAGTCCAATAAATGGTCTAAGTCACATACATTTAACAGTCAAAAGAGTATCCAATTATAAAGTCTTCTTAACGGTTGCCTTTGTCATTTACAGTAAACAAAAATATCAAAGGATAAGCACAGCATAAATACAACATAGAACCTTAGATAGCAACAGAATGTCAGAGAGACAGAATGTCAGAGAGAGAGAATGTCAGAGAGACAGAATGTCAGAGAGAGCAAACTATGAACTCTAGCTCTCTCTTATGGTAATTTCCAATATAATCAAGCAATCGGAATATAGTATAAATCAATACAGTGATTTTGTCTTAAAGCTACAAATATACATTATTGGTTTATAAACTGCTCAAAAAAATTAAGAGAACACAAAAATAAGACATCCTAGATCTGAATGAATAAAATATTCTTATTAAATACTTTGTTCATTACATAGTTGAATGTGCTCACAACAAAATCACACAAAAATTATCAATGGAAATCAAATTTAGCAACCCATGGAGGTCTGGATTTGGAGTTACACTCAAAATTAAAGTGGAAAACAACACTACAGGCTGATCCAACTTTGATGTAATGTCCTTAAAACAAGTCAAAATGAGGCTCAGTAGTGTGTGTAGCCTCCACGTACCTGTATGACCTCCGTACAACGCCTGGGCATGCTTCTGATGAGGTGGCGGATGGTCTCCTGAGGGATCTCCTCCCACGCCTGGACTAAAGCATCCCCCAACTTCTGGGCAGTCTATGGTGCAATGTGGCATTGGTGGATGGAGTGAGATGATGATGTCCCAGATGTGCTCAATTGAATTCAGGTCTGGGGAACGGGCAGGCCAGTCCATAGCATCAATACCTTCATCTTGCAGGAACTGCTGACACACTCCAGCCACATGAGGTCTAGCCTTGTCATGCATTAGGAGGAACCCAGGGCCAACCGCACTAGCATATGGTCTCACAAGGGGTCTGAGGATCTCATCTCGGTACCTAATGGCAGTCAGGCTACCTCTGGAGAGCACATGGAGGGCTGCACAGCCCCCTAAAGAAATGCCACCCCACACCATTACTGACCCACTGCTAAATCGGTCATGCTGGAGGATGTTGCAGCCAGCAGAAAGTTCTTCATGGAATCTCCAGACCCTGTCATGTCTGTCACATCTGCTCAGTGTGAACCTGCTTTCATCTGTGAAGAGCACAGGATGCCAGTGGCAAATTTGCCAATCTTGGTGTTCTCTGACAAATGCCAAACGTCCTGCATGGTGTTGGGCTGTAAGCACAACCCCCACCTGTGGACGTTGGGCCTTCATACCACCCTCATGGAGTCAGTTTCTGACCGTTTGAGCAACCACATGCACATTTGTGGCCCAGTGGAGGTCATTTTGCGTTACCTCCTGTCCCTCTTTGCACAAAGGCGGAGGTAACGGTCCTGATGCTGGGTTGTTGCCCTCCTATGGCCTTCTCCACATCTCCTGATGTACTGGCCTGTCTCCTGGTAGCGTCTCCATGCTCTGGACACTATGCTGATAGACACAGAAAACCTTCTTGCCACAGTTCGCCTTGATGTGCCATCCTGGATGAGCTGCACTACCTGAGCCACTTGTGTGGGTTGTAGACTCCGTTTCATGCTATCACTGGAATGAAAGCACTGCCAGCATTCAAAGTGACCAAACCATCAGCCAGAAAGCCTAGGAACTGAGAAGTGGTCTGTGGTCACCACCTGCAGAACCACTCCTTTATTGGGGATGTCTTGCTAACTGCCTATGCTTTCCACCTGTTGTCTATTCCATTTGCACAACAGCATGTGAAATTGATTGTCAATCAGTGTTGCTAACTAAGTGGACAGTTTGATTTCACAGAAGTGTGATTGACTTGGAGTTACATTGTGTTGTTTAAGTGTTCCCTTTATTTTTTTGAACAGTGTATATTGCCAACCCAACTAACTGGTGGACAGATTCCTAACATATATTATAAGTAGTGACTGGGCAGGACACAGCGGGGCGGGCAGGGAGAATGCCATCAGCTATTGTGCATATGTGCAATGTCGTGCATGTGCAATAATGACTGACTGGGCCAGGTTTGGAGGAGTGGGCAGAGGGGAGCGGGGCCAGCCTGGTGCCCGTTTTAACAGTTCTCCAAACTACCAGAAACTGTAGCACCCATTTCTACCAAACTGGTGTGAACCATTAGAATCCCACCCCTGACATAATTGTTGCACAACCTTAGCTGTGAAATATGGGCCACAATCAGACAATTACTATTTGGAAGCCCAAACCTGGGAATAATTCTTTCAGTAGGACTTTTACTACTTCATGGGCTTTATTAGTCAAAGAAGCACAAGCCTCAGGCTATCCTGTGAAAGTACATACTAGTTCAAACATATTTAATTCAGTGAAGTCTATTTCCCAAATGATCCCTATGGAGGAAAACCATCTCTAGCACATTTAAGGATGTTTGGAAGCAATGTGTAGGTGCATATTGCAAAAGCAATTAGAAGAAAGAGGCAACCAAAGGCTAGAAAGCTCAGGTTTGTGGGCTATGAGCCAGGTTCAAAACGTTATCACTTTATTGATGGGAGCAAAAGAATAGTATTTTCAAGGTCTGCAAGTTTTGCAGAGCAAAATTGGAACAAAATTGATGCAATTTTTTGGAATGATTCACTTAGTGATGGTGATCCACTTCGTGACAGTAACTCACTTAGTGATGGTAACTCACTTAATGATGTGTCAGCGTTCAGGGAGGAGAAGCTGAACAAAATATGAAGCAAGAGAGGATTGACACACAGAAGCAGTCAGTGCCACACAGGTCAGAGTGATAGAACAAAGGGACAGGTATTCTGCTAGTGAAGATAAAGTGTGTAATGTATGGTATGAGCCAAGCAACTACAAAGAAGTATTGGCATTACCTAAAATTGAACAAGGCCATTTATGGGCTGAAGCAGTCAGCCAGGAATTGGAATATCTGTTTAAATACTGCATTGAAGGGTTCAAGAGTTGCAAGACTAATAGTTGCATATCCACTGGAAAGTTAAAAGGTGGGAATCAATGCAATTGCGTTGGATAGGTATAAAAATGAATTCTCGGGTATTTGGAGGAACTGTGAATGTGGGTCTTCAGATACAGGTATCTGAAGGAACTGAATTTATGTTTATTCTAGTTATGAAGGGAGGAGTGTCAGAGTATATTCATGAACTGGAATAGAGCTTGGTAACAAGATCAGCCAATGAATAGGCATAGCAACTAAATCAGCCAATGAGGACTGCTTGGAAACTGAAACTAGAAGTAGCCTAGGCATGGGTCTATATTAAGCTCTGCAGCTCTGAAGCTATGTTACCTTCTGAGTGAGTCTATTGAAATGAAACTGCTTCTCTCCTTTGCTGTGTATAATGCTTGCTACTGAAGTTACTTGCAACATGTTTCTGTCTGAGTTTGCTCCATGTTGGAGAAATGTACAACTGTTTTGTAAAATCTACTCATTATGTTTATAAAGATATTAAGTGAAGCATCATCCATCTGTGTTTATTTTTCTGGCACTGAATTAATGCTGCAAAACTCTGAACAAGAAAGAAAGAAAGAAAGAAAGAAAGAAAGAAAGAAAGAAAGAAAGAAAGAAAGAAAGAAAGAAAGAAAGAAAGAAAGAAAGAAAGAAAGAAAGAAAGAAAGATTGGGACTACTGGCATAGACTGAATCCACTACCTGTACACAATCGTGATGCAATTCAGTATCCATCTAAGGGCAAGAGTGAATAATCTCCTGGACCCCATGTGGGACTTTTACTATGAGATGTTGTCCCAGTGTTAACTTTTGAGCTTGTTCAACTAGCAGGGCTGTTGTTGCCCCTGCTCACAAGCCATCCCTATGTCACCCCATCTAGCTACTTACTGAAATATGCTACCGATCTTTGCCATGGCCTAATGGCCTAATGGGGTCTGGAAGTTCCAGTGCCAGTGCTCTCATAAGCTCACTATTTGTGTGAATCATCTCCAAGAATCCTCTTAGTTGTTTTCTATTAACAGGGAGCTTTAATTGACAGATTGCTTCCTTCCTTGGGGCTAACAGTCTCCATTGTATTGCAGAGATGCCATACCCTAAGTATCTAATCTCCTGCTGTGCAATTTGGGCATTTGTTGTTTCAGACACTTTTTTAGCCTTTCCTAAAGCCCCAACAATAGAAATCCCATCAATAGTCTGAGGAGCAATCCGTCTGTTAAGGACAGATCCACTTGCTTCTGTATCAACATCTTATGTTTAGATACCCCAATTTGGATGTCTACCAGGGATTTGGGGGTTAGGGGACCAATAGCTCCTTGCCTCTGGCCTTTTCAGTCTTCTTTTTCTGCTTGCATGGCTATAACCATTGGGCATTCACTCTTCCAATATCTTTCCTTTCTGCATAGAGCACATTCATTGTGTCCCAAGGGGACCTTTCCTTTTCCATGCCCTGTACTAGTTCAGATTCACTGAACTTCTCCTCACTGTTTTTTTCCAGATTGTAGCATCATTCCTTCTCCCTTTTCCTGCCTAAGACATCTGCTAGGAAGATAACACTTCAGTCAGTCTTCTGGATTTCTTTCTTATTTTCTTCTTGCTCAACCAAGACTTATTTTTTATTATTAATACAATTATATCTACTGCCTACTTGCTCCCTCTTCTAAGTTGAAATACTTGCCTACTTCTTCCAACTGCCTTATTTCAAAGCAGACTTTCCTTAAGCTTTTTGTAAGTAGATTTCACTCCCTAGGAGGTAAGTATCCCAGTTGATTTTCTAACTTATATTTCAGTGACCAGAACAGACATAATCAGACCAAAAGCAATCTGTCTAAACTACAAAGGCAGATATCAGATGATACATTTACCCCGCCTTTCTCAGGCAAAAGCTCAATGTTTTAATTAAGGGGGGGGGAATGGTTAAAAGGGACAAACAAACCTGTATCTCCCCTCTCCTGCTTCTCTCTCTTTTCCAAGGCAAAAAGTCCTTGAATAAAAGAAAAAAAAGTAACAACCAGCGAAAGAGAAGACAGGAAAAGAAACATTTGAAAGACTACACAGAAATCACACACACACACCTTTTTCTACTCAGCTTTCTTGTAACCAAATAATTGTCTCGCTTTCTCTCCCTCTCTCTTCAGTATATCACATGCATTTTTCCATGAATTCTCTCCCAAATCTTCTATGGCATCTTTCTTATTTCTTTTTCCCATTTCCTTGCAAACAGTTGCTATTGCCCCTGTACTTACTTCACAATTTTAAAAAACCCTGCAACTTACTGTTTCTTTGTAAGAAAAGGAATCAAAATAAGTAGTCCCTTTCACAGTCTTGGGGTTGGGAGTAAACACACCTTAAATCCTGGAACTTCTACTGTCCACTTCTTACTTTTATTTGCCTTTTACTTAGGGATGGATCTCAGGCAGATACTCCTTATCCCCTGGGATGTCTCTTGTCCAGTCCTTACCTTTTCCCCATATTTTGCTTCTTTCTTTTTCTTCAAAGGGCTGTTTCTGCGCCTCAGTTTCTTTGGGACTTTGAGTTCAATTAAGAAGTCACCAAGGATTTCACCAGGACAGAACATTCATTTAGAGTTAGACAGTGGCTCATTCATTCAATCAATCCACCCTACAGTATGCATCAGTGAGACACAGGGATTTCTGCAACATCCCGTGCTTTTCAAGGTATCCACTCACAGTCAAAAGACTCATTGGCCTTGAGTGCAGCTATCAATGCAGAAACACATAGTCCTGGTCACTGACTGGGAGCAATCACACACCCTAAAGCTACTAATCTAACCTCCTCCAGTGGTCATTGGTATCTTCCAATTGAATCCAGGCATGATATCCCAGGACGAGGCCCCAAATTGTTGTCCCCAATTTGGGCCGAGCCTGGTGCAGAGGCCAATGAAGAACACCAGTTACCAAGTGCATGTTTTGTTTCCTTTTATTGAAGTGCTCCAAGGAAAGGAGTCCTGGCCAAAATGCCAAGGAACCTTGAACAATAAAATTAAGAAAGCTTTATTCATTTTCACTAAAGCAGAAGATGGAATACGGCAGGATATATAAGAAATATCATCTAATAAATATTTTGGCAATGATTTTTTTTCTTTTGTTCTCTAGACACCCTTATTTCTAAGTCTTGGCTAATGAATGCTTCAGGAATTATCTAACATACATTCTATTTATTACAAGCCATCTCTATTCCTAACTTCTAGCTGAGGTCTGCAAGATGCTTAACTCTTTCTTACTATTATCAGCTTTCTAACCGCACAAAATTGTTACAAGCTTTACACGTGCATATTCCCTCTGAATAAGCATTCTTTGTTCTTGCCAAGCAGACTTCATAATTACAGGCTTCCTAGTCTCCTTTCAAGTGTATGCCATAACCTTGCTTTATTTTAGCAGATAGTCCATCAACTTATTTAACAAAGTTCCGTTAAAGATGTCATTACTAGAAATTATAACTCTCTCTTTCTCCTGTTTGCTGTTGGTTGTGTGCTATCCAGGCCACAGAATGCCCGTACCAATTTTATCAACAATTCCTGTTGGTCCTACTGCTTGTTGAAATGTTTTGTGGCTGCTAGTAGTATTTATGAGACAGTACTTAATTTTGTGTTTATTAGTAATGGACTTTAGTGGAAGGAGATTATATTATTCATTATTGTGACTTTTTCCTTATTCTATTTTGTCTTTTTATTATATAAATAAAATGATGTTTGGAAATACAATTAAAAGGCAAAATTAAAGTCCAGATTAAATTCAGTAACAGGAAATGTAAGAACAGAAAATACTGGTGGAGCCACATCTTTGAAAGTGGACGTTACATCCTGCCTTGTCCCACTATTTGGATAACAATATAACTTGAGGAAGAGGAAAAATGTAGTTGGTAGGGTGAGGCTGAGTGAAAGCAATTTCTTAGAGATGAAACTGAATCAGTTCTACTGGTAGAAAGTGATAGATTTGAAATAACACACTAACAAACTCTGTTTCATGGAATGGGTGGGTTTATAGTTGCACCCAGTCAGGGGTGGGATTTAAAAAATTTTAACAACCGGTTCTGTGGGCGTGATTTAGTTGGTGGGTGTGGCTTGATGGTCATATGACTGGCTGGGTGTACCCAACTCAACATCACTCATGTCAAGGGGCGCTTCTCCTTGCCTGGCCTATCATGACGGTGGGGATGCTGCAATGGTTGTAAGTGTGAAAAATGGTCATAAGTCACTTTTTTCAGTGCCATTGTAACTTTGAATGGTCATTAAATAAACTGTTGTAGTCAAGGATGACCTGTACAAAAATACAAAAAGCTTCTTTGCTTGCAAAAAGCTGCCCTAAATACAAATCATTAGATTTAAAACACCTTCAAGCCGGAGTTACAAATCAGGCAGGGTGCCAGAGCACCTTGAGGAATTAAAATAGTTAAAATGAAATGATAACTATCAGCAGCCAACTCTTGCTCATTAAGTGAAACCCTTTAGCAGAGAGGTCATTTAAGTTCTCCAGAAAGAGCACACCGAGGAGAAGCAATCCACTTAAATCCATTTGCACTACTTAAAGATACCAGCTGGTCTCACTCAACTCACAAGATATCCTAAGGAAATCATCCAGATTTAAGGAAAGGTCACATGCCCCCCAGAAAGGCAGTAAAAAAATTCAGTGCCAAGCTTGGATCCTGCCTCTTGGAAGTACACCCCAAAAGGAAGTAGCAGTTATCACTAAAATAGTGAAGGAAGACCAGATAGAAAAAGAAACCATGAGGCAGGAAAAAATTCAAACACAGTACAAATAATTAAATCACAACAGTAGCTGTTGCTTGTTAAACCAATTACCAGAACAATAGACACAGGAACTAGCCAGATTTCTCAACCCAGTTTCTTTTCAGGAACAGAGATTATTCTTTTTCCTTCCAAACAAAGTTGAATAGAGAAAATAATCCATCAATAAACAGAGGATTAAATGTCACTAAGCACAGAATTAAACTTCACCCAAAACCAGTTTTAGACCAAACTTAGAAAGGGTATGTAAACTCACATTTGAATGTCAATCTTTCTAGCTAGCCAAGAAGCGTTGCTGAATGTCACTCATCTTGGTTCCTTGTCATTAAACAGCTTCTTTCCACAGCTCTGCTTCATTATTCAATTATTTCTTCAAAGTGCTGATCATTGCATGCAAGGATGGGATTCAAATTTCTTAAATGGTTCTGTGGGTGTGGCCTAATTTGTGGGTGTGGCTTGGTCATGTGACTGGGTGGGTGTGGCTTGCTGACAGGGTATGGCTTCGTGGTCATGTGACTGGGTGGGCATGGCTTGTATGTAAATATTATAAATATTTATGTAAATATTGATTTTTTTATAAAAAAGAGCAACTTTTACCCAAAAGCAGGCAAAGCAGGCATGCAGACTGAATTGCTCACAGAATCACAGATTCACTTAGAGATTGATCTATCTGCAATCGGCTACCTGAGTCTATACTAAAAAGCTTCAGTCCTAAGGAAGGTTCAGCTCTGCTTTTAGATTAGCTAGAAGG
Source organism: Pseudonaja textilis (assembly GCF_049901715.1). Taxonomy (NCBI): domain Eukaryota; kingdom Metazoa; phylum Chordata; class Lepidosauria; order Squamata; family Elapidae; genus Pseudonaja; species Pseudonaja textilis. The sequence continues at coordinate 76,142,316 of NC_142008.1, forward strand.
CAAGAAATCCAAGGATTTCCTGCTTTCTAGCTAATCTAAATCTCCGGGCAGAGCAGAACAGCTGATGGTCAGGCAAATTGGATAGCTTGCATGCCAGGTAAGGAGTGAGTGGGCAGGGAGGGGAGGGGCCAGCCAGTGGAGCAATTTGCCAGTTCTCTGAACTGCGGACAATCATGTGTGCAGCTTTTGCAAGAAATCATCAGCTGTGCTGCCTGGACAGCTAACAAGCGCTGCACTTGGATGCACAGTGTTTGAAAATTCTCGTTTCCTGCTTTTTCAACCTCATCTGTGCCGCGCAAAGCAGCTGAGGAGGGAAAAGCAGGCAATAAAGGACAGCCTAGAGCCTGGGCAGGTGGTTGGGCCAAACACTGAACCGGTTCAGTGTCAGCTGCTCTTCGCAGCTACAAGTTCTATAAAACCGAGCTGAGCTGGTAGCATCCCACCCCTGATTGCATGCCCAGGGGAGTATTTCCTCCCAACAGCAGTGTAAAAAGCTTAAAACAACCCTTCCCCTTTAAGGAAGTATCAAGAAAGAAAGAAAACCTCCTTCGGAGACAGTAAGTCTAGGCATACTGCCAAGAATGTAATAAGGGTGGAAAAAACAAAAGATTTCTTCAAACTACCGGTTCTCCAAACTGCGTAGAAAGTTAAAAAGGGGTTCTATGGAACCAGTCAGAACTGATAAATCCCACCCCTGCACCAGTTCTTTGTGGTATCTTTCTTATTTTTCTTTCTTTCTGTGAATGATAAACAGTAGTAAATCTCCTGGCTACACATTTCGTGTAATTTCACGTGAATATGAAAGAAAGGCATACAGACTACTGACATAAAAATAATAAAATAATTGTTGCAGTTTGATGTGTGGGAGAGAAAAAGACAGAAGACACACTAATGCACACACATGACACTAATTATTTATGTACCTTGTGAAAAATTTAGCACTTCTCTTCTGCCTCAGTGCACAGTACACTTGCAGTAAGCCTTTTACTTTACAGAATAAGCTTTTTTATATAAATGATATGGTCAGCAACTATAAGTTTTCCAAAAGTGTTTAAGCAGCTCAGACAAGATCAGTCAGATCACTCAGATGCAGTCCATATTTCTGTAATAATGTTTTTGTAAAATACTGCTGATAAGTTCAGGAAGACCTGAGGGCATTATACTGAGAAATAAATAAATACCAGATTCAACTATAGTTGAAGTATACACAATTTCTATTAGCCAGTTGTAACCAGAATCCAACTATTTTCATAAGACGTATTTTCTAGGAATTGACTATGAATTAAGAAGACTGACCAAACACATGCAGATTGAATATCCTTTTCTGAATTACTGTCAGCTGCTGTTGCAACACTCCTTGTTATGGAAGTAATGCAATTTCTCCATGTTGGTTACTATCCAGCACAAAATATCATTTCTTTGATTGTCACGACTGTATTCTGATACATTATTTGTATCAATATGCATTGTCCTTATGCCAGAACTGTTTTGCTCCCATTCAATAGGATATGGGAACAATTTAGCTTTAGTCTTTAGGGAGAATTTGAAAGGCCTCTTTGCTGATAGGATAAAAGCCACTGTTTCACTTGATTTCTTCCAAAGAATTACATCTTAAAAACGCTGGGGATGGAACAAAGATAACTCCATGCATAGTTTATTAGTGTCTTCTCTCTCTCCCAAGGATAATTTATCACACCAAGATGAAAGCATATACATAATATACACAGTAGTATTCAAATGCAAAACTTTTCAAAAACACATTGAGGTTTTGTGTTCTTATTGCCACAAAATATTTCTTTCTTTATTATTTATTAATATTGCAATACCTACAAGCAATTATGTAAATAGTTGATAAACACAAGAGCAATATGGATTAAAATATAAAAGACAGAAAATATAAAAGCCACCAATATTAAAAGTTTGATATTTTCTAAAACATATGCTACCACATAAAAAAATAAATTTTCAATAATATTTATAGAAAATATATGTTCTCTCATTCTTTCATGCTTGATATATTGCCTTCAATGTTTTGCATTGATTAAATCATATATGTAATTATTTTAAAATTATTTCAACTCTTTGGAAAGCTCTTGGTAGAATGCAATAAAAGTAGCATTAGATCCACTATTAAAGGACATATCTACTATTTTTTAACCAAATATCAGACCAGCTTTTGGGGATATCCAGTAAATGTAAATATTTACATATTATGATATATTATGCTCTTATGCTGAAAAGCTGATAAAATACAGTGAATCATATTATTCTGGGATTGTTTTCTCACTGTTTTGTATTAAAATACTATTTTTTATATATTTACATTTGGTTATTGTATAAATAATATTTTGTTTCTATTACACCCGGAAAAAAGAATACCCCTTCCCATTAGATTTATAAATGTTTCATGCCATTTCAACTACTTGTGAAATAATACTTGTTACAGTGTTTATGTTTGTTTGCTTTCACATCAGATAGCTCACATATCTTCTAGCCAAGCCTATGAAGAAGTCTCAAATGCTATTAAGTTGGGAAGTAGGTCAGCAATCATGTAGCACTCTCAGGATTTGTTGATGGAATATACTTCACTGGTAATGCTGAATGGGGCCATGAAAACATGCCTTGTTTTAGCATCTCAGAATGTTTAAGCATTCCACTCCTTGCATTTCCCCATATAACAAATTATATATTAATGAATGTTTTGCAAGCAAATAAGTGATATCTAGTGGACAAATGCACAGACTGTATGTGTGAGAGGAGATGATTCTAAAAATAAATAAATAGAAATAGAATTCCTTTTTGTTCCTCTCTTATATACTTGTAAAACAGTTCCAGAACTTGGGGATATTTTTTTACCAGTTGTAGCAAGGAGACTAAGTACTGACTAGCTGTTGTTCTTAGCAGTGGTGGGATCCAACTAATTTAACAACTGATTCATCCTAAAAACTGGGTGGGCATGTCTGGGGTTGTGTGTCATGTGACTGAGTGGATGTGGACAACTTGATGTCACTCATGGGAATGTGAGGCACACAGGTGAGCCAATGTGGTGATGGCTGGCCAGCGTGAGAAGCCTTCAACCGCCGCTTTTTGCTTGCACAAAGGGCCTGCATCAGCCAGCTCTTTGACAGCCAGAACCAGCAGTGGTGTCTGCAGGCTTCTCATGCCAGCAAAGACTAGTGGCTGCAGGCTTCTCAGGGGCGAGACACAGTGAGGCTCGGGTGCCTTTTGGGCCCTGCTCTGGGCTGCTGCTGCTCAACCTCCATTTGGCCTCGGATCCCACATCCAGTCTGCAACAAGGGTACATGCCATTTCCAGACCAGCCTGGCTGGCGGATGAGTGAGATGATGGGCCTGAAAGGTGGCTGAGCCTTGCCGTGTCAACCCCCTCACCAAGGCAGTTATTCGGCTGAGCGCAGTAAGCCCAGAGCAGATTTTCCTTCCCTGCCATCAGCCTTATCTTCTACCTCATGGGGCTCACATTGTTCTCACAGTGGTGGCCCTCCATGCAGGTGGAGGCCCTGGGGAAGGCCAGAGCCAGGGACTGGTGCGTCACCCGACCCGAGGTGAAGGGTGAGTGGGCGGCATGTGGGTAGAAGGATGGTGAGAGCTACGCCCTCTGGCCAAGTGCCTTACCTTTGCAGGCAGTCAGAATGAGGAGAGCGGGGGAGGCACGGAGATCAGCTGGGCTGCGTGGTCTGGGCAAGCAAGCAAAGGATCCAGAGAGTAGCTGGGCATGGGCATGACTCTAGCCACTGGCCAAGGCAGGTGAGGAGAGATAGGGTGGGGTGAGGTAGGCGGGGCCAGCAAGTGGGGAATTTGCCAGTTCACTGAACTGTGCAAAATCTTAACAACTGTAGCAGTCTGAACTGGCTGAAGCCCACCTCTGGTTCTTAGGTGGGTGCTATTTTCTGTACTTGGCTGTTGGCCCTCTTAGAACCATCTTCAGTTCTAACTGAATAGTGGAAGCTCTAATCCACCAGTCAGAACTGACGATGCTTCTTGGATGAGAAATGAAATGTCTTTAAGGGAAAAACACTCTCACACTCAGAAAACACAGAAACTCCAGCTGCCTTTTGAAAAAGTATGGTATCTTTGGGACAACCATGTACTGGATGACAGAGAACCTCTACAAACATTCTGCAGGTATTCTATCATTACTCTCATATGGAAATAGATGCATTTTTTAAATTATTTTTTTTATTTTATTTAAAATACATACATTCAATTAATCTTTGATTCAATGGTGTGTTGTCTGGTTAAAAATGTCTTGTGCCATAACAATTAAATTTTACAACCATATTGATTATTTTAATATTACTTCTCTATTCTTACCATATTCTTATCATATTAGTATACAAATTATTTCTATTACTATAACATTTCTCTTCTTTATGTATTCAATTCTATTAACGTATTTTCTGTATTTCAATGGTCTAATAATTATTTCTTGCTTTCATATTTTTTCTCTAGCTATTGATAAAATAATTCCCATATCTGATAATATTGTTTCTTCCTTCTCTTTAATTGCAAGTGTTAATCTGTTCATTTCTGCACTTTCTAGTATTTTCCTTATTACATCCTCTTCTGTCTGAATGTTTTCATTTTTCCAATTTTGTGCAAATACAATTCTAGTTGCAATTCTAGTTGATATATCTTATTTTTACGGTAAGTTTCTGGTATGATCCTCAACAAAATTATTTCAGGTCTTAAATCTATGTGTTGTATCATCTTTTCCAACCACTTATGTATTTTTGTCTAATATCTTTTTGCTTTTATGCATAGCCATCACATATGGTAATATGTTCCTGGTGTCAGTTGACATTTCCAGCATTTTGATGATTTATCTTTAAACATTCTTACCAATCTTGCCAGTGCAAAATGCCATCAAAAATAGAGGCATTTTTAATAAATCATTTACTAAGTTGGGTGAGGGGAAAATTTTTGATTGACTACAGAACAATTATAGTAACTGCCATTAAAATGTACCATTTATCCATGCTTTTCAGACACCTGTCTGTATCTTAGATACAGCACAGTTAGTCGCAGTTTCCATAAATAGAAGAGTGTTGGTGCTAAAAATGAGTTGTCTAATTTAAATATGCAGAAAGTTAATTTTTTTCTATAGCCTGGGTTTGTGCATGAAAGAGTGCATTTTTACTGATAATAGGTTTACTGGCAGATTAGCCAAAGCTGTACAATGTAATCCTAGGAATATTTACTTAAAAATAAGTCTTAATACATTCAATATAATTGAACATGCCTTATCAAAAGTAGAACTATAACATTGTTATTATTTTTCCCAGTGAAATTGCAGGTAATCTTTCTACAAAAATCATCATGAGAGATTCCACAAAATACTCTGAAGAAAGGAAAGGACAGCAAAGGCCATTATTTGTGGAAAAAGAATTTTCCTCTGGAACTTAAATACAACTACAATGTTGGAGGGGAAAAATGGAAGAGGGAACACAACGAAATTTAAGACCAAGTAAACAACTGGATTGCCCCCAGATGAGAGTATTTTTCAACTATTCTTATAGGCCAATAGAGCGTAAAAGAGCAGAGACAGAGACTAAAATAAACTGACAACAAATGATTGCTAATTGCAAAATTTCCATTTAGCTGGGATTTTGAAAATATAGAAAATATAGAATCACTTTATTTGCTTTATTTCCAAAAGGAGTAAAACACTTTTGAGTTTAAATTGGTTTAGGAAATAGAAGGAACCTCAAAACTAACTCACATTGTGGGTCACAAAAATTAAATATATAGATAGTTAAGCCATGTTATTTAAACAATTACTGAGGACAGCTACAACCATGGTTTCTATTTTTCTTTCAAAATGAACTTAGGCATGTGTGTGGTATAGAATCAGCATGGATCCAGAGTAGTATTTTCCAACATGCTGAAACAACCTCTTTTATGAAGTAGAATTGTGGGCATATTTAATGCTTATATCCTATTGGATTTCAGAAAAGTACATCATTCTGGGTAAGATACCATTAATTCATTAACCATCTTTTATATCTCAAAGTTTTGTAACTCAATTCATTATATACCATATTTTTTGGAGTATAAGATGCACCTTGGTTTAAGGGAGGAAAATAAGAAAAAAATATTTTGCCTCTGTTCATCCTGTTTTTGCCCTGCCTGGTGTCCAGAGGCACTGTATGTCAAGGAGGGCAAAAACGGGACTTGCAGAGTGCCTCTGGATACAGGGGAGGGCAAAAATGGGATGCTTGGGGGTCTTTGGAGGGCAAAAATAGGCCTGTATTCACTGTATAAGACATTTCCATCATCTTTTTTGGGGGGGGGGGGAGTTGCATCTTATACTTTGAAAAATACAGTAATTAAATACATGCATAATTTAAAAATTAAAAATTGAGAGTACAACTTCTGATTACTTTTTTAATGGAAGCAACATAGCCAGTATTGCACATCTGACTGGATCCTTATTATTTTGTATATTTCCATGCAATGGTACTGCATTTAATGCATACCATCTAGTAGTACTCAACCTAAAATTTACAATCAAGGTGACAGATGACTAACGGTTGACTTTGGGGAACCAAGAAATGAAACATGAAAAGTTTAAAGCAGCATTTTTTTTTACAAGGTAAGTGTCCTCATGACACAGTATTATCTTTTATCTTTCACAAAACTGGTGGTAAAATGCTTGCTGCATTTTTGCCACCATTTTAGTCAGGGCATATCTATGTATGTCAGGGGTATGAGAGAAAGAAACCTGTGAAAACCTTCCACTCTATGGTATGAATGAAAACTTGGGAATTATAGTATGCTTGGGCTCCAAAATTCAAGCCCACTCCCCTATTGGGCTGCCTCCTGAAACTGTATTGAGAGGCAGTGTAGAATATAAATTAAGTTGTTGAACTAGGAGCAGGGAGACTTAACATCTAATCCTTGTTCATCTATAAAAACTCACTGGGTGACTTTGGGGAATGGGGAGCCACAAAGAGATATTGAGCTTTATAGTGGCACCTGGGATGGAGAGACCCCAATTCCTTGGACAGACCTGGCTCCACAAGTGGAACTCACATGTGAATTGGAGAAAAAGGCTACTAAAAATTCAGCTTCAACCAATGGGAGAAAGTGGAGGGGCTTTACCTCTTGAAGTCAAAGGCACCAAAGTGACAAGAGAATTGGGGGCTACTGTGCAAAAGAAGAAGGGGACAGCAGAGAATGAGGCAGTTGGATGAAGTCACTGAAGCAGTTGGTGTGAGTTTAAATGAACTCTTGGGGATGGTAGAAAACAGGAAGGCCTGGAGGATTAAGATAACCCTGGGATTAAGGTAACATGGAATTGTTAAGAAAAGAAAAGTGAGCGGCGAAATTACAAAGGGACAGTGGGAAAAAAAGAAAATATGTTTGACAGTTAAGCGGGGCTTTGAACCGGGAAAGGAAGAAGCTGGAACTAAAGATTTAATTAAATTGGACTAAAATATTTTGGCAATAAACAGGCATAAAATAAAGCTGGACTTAAGACTGTCAAATAATAATAATAAAGTTTACAAATTGGAGACTGGACTGTGCTGGAATATTGAGGTTCAAAAAACCCTAAATAAAAAAATAGGGGGAAAAGGTGAAGACTTTGTATAATGGAGTGTGCCACCTTTTGACACAAAGGGAAAGCATCCTGTTTCTGAATGAACTTGTGTGGATATAACATTAAAGAAATATTGAAACAAAGTAAGAATCTTAGAAAGTGAAAGCAGAACCAGAATAAAGAAAAAAGCAAGGAAAGACTAACGGTGGGATTGATTGATGTTTTTGGTATAGACCCTCAGCTGGAATAACTGAGAACTTTAGAAAATTGAAAGAAGAAAGAAGGAAAGTAAAAGTGTTCCTTTTTTTTGTGGATTTTAACAATCATAAAATATAAGAGTGTCTAATGATGATATCTCTTCGGGAATTAAAAATGGAACTTAAAAATATGAGAGAATTACTACAGAAAAGAGGTGAATCACTTTGCTCTGTGTTAGAAAAAATGGAAATGGCGATTGAAGAACAAGAAGAAAGAACTTCAGAAGAGGAGGAGTCGATTCAAGGAGAAGACATTTTAAATAGACAATTAACACAAAGAACACTACAAAGAAGTGGGGAAAGAAGGAAGGTTAAAAAGTTGAAATTTAAGAAGGCAATCAAAAGGGGAAATACCTGTGAAGTCAGGAAAGGCAGAAAGACCCAGCAGAAAAGGGGAAAGGAAGATATTAAGAAAGAGAGGGATATAAACTGGAATGAGAAAAGATATGGGGAAAAGAGGGGGAGGAGAAGCAGTAAGAAACAGGTGCATGAAATAAAGAAATACGGAAATAGTAAAACGTTGAAAAGAAATTGTTTTTCAGAGATAATGATGAATTAAAAAGGGGATTCTGCAGGGTGACAAGAGATAATAAGAATATTTCTGCAATTAAAAATATTTTAAAAATAGGGTAATATAGATACTGATAACTCTTATTAAAAACTAAGCGGGGAAAATATGCTGCGGAATCCAAATGAAAAGATGTAATGATTATTATTGTAACTTCTTAAAAATAATGGTTTATTGGATCAAGATGAGGGAATAAAGGTATATTTTAATCATTGAGGTGTCACACTCAAAGCAGTAAAGGGGGAAACCTATACTTTTTTTTTTTAGTGTTAAAATTTGTATTAATCTAGAATTTATAAAAAGAATGTGTAATGGAAAGGGAATATGACAGACTAAAGAAAAACTAAATAAGTTAATATAGACTATTAAAAGCAAGGAGAGACATTGGTAACTTTTATTATTATTATTATTATTATTATTATTATTCAAACACATATTGTTTATCTTTATTTTTAAAATAAATATTAAAAGATTATATTTGAAATAATTGAAGTGAAACAAAAAGATGTTTCAATTGAGATTAATGAAAGAGGCTAGAATTAATGTGTTTGTTTCTCTCCTTACTGAAAATTTGGAATGGAAAAGGTAATAATAGAATTAAGTATGCATATATGAATGTATAATTGCTGTCATATTTGTATGTAAAGGTGATGACCCGGAAATATGTTGTCCACTACAAAGAGATTTTTGTTTTTAATGTGAAAAACTGAATAAAATTTGTTAAAAAAAGAAAAGAAAAAGAAAATATCTTTTGCACGGTTCCAGTCTTTCATCTTAACTGTAGCTATTCTACCCAATAGGAACAATTGTAGGTTATTTTCCAAATTTTCCAAATCCATTTTAACTTGTGCTTTCAGTTTATCATAGTTATCTTCTTCGAGGGATACACATCTTGTTATTAATTGAATTCCTATATATTTAACTTTCTTTACAATTTGGATGTTCATCAATTTTGTAAAATCTCTCTTCTGTTTATCTGTAAAGTTTTTAACCAATATTTTTGTTTTCTCTTTATTTATTTTCAAACTGAAACTGCCCCCATATTCTTCTATCTTTGTAAATAAATAAGTCTTTATTGATTAGCCCTTGGGCCATATCAAAATGCAAAGTTCCAGCAACAATTTGTTACTAAAATTTAATAAAAGCAATTAAAAATGAAATTTGATAAAATAATATTTAAAATGGAACTTGATAAAATACAATTTAAAATGGAATTTAGACAAAATACAATTTAAGATGAAATAGTAATAAAACACAATCCAAAATAAAATTGTAGTAATGTACAATAATTTAAGATATAGATAAAATATAATAACATTATATTTCGGAGTCACCCTTGCAATCTACCCCAATCAATCCCACATATGCAGATCTCAAACAAATCATTTTGTTTAAATACTGTGCTACTTTAAATGTTATTTTCAAGTTCTGGCTGGACATAAGGTAAATTATTTTGATATGGGTATCCCAATGGGTCATTCATCTGATACCTGTCTCTCATCCTCTTATACAAGCAACAGTCAAATAGAATGTGAGCCAGGTCCTCTACCTCTGCCGCTCCGCAAATGCAGAGATGCTCATTGTGTGAAATCTCCCGTATCTAACCATTGTGCCAAGCTGTTCAAATCTCGCTCTCGTGAATATCTCCCTAAGATGTTTTGGGAGTTGTGACTTCAAGTAGCTATCTATTTGGAAAGTACATTTGTATTTACTCAACCATTTCAAGTTATCTACCTTACTAAGGATAGCTATATCAGTTTGTGCATCTATATCCTTAATTCTTTGGGCAACTCTTTTTTTAGATTGTTCTCCTGTTACACAAGAGATAGGAAGACCACAGCTTCTTACAAAATTTGTTAGTTTAATGATCCAGGAGATTTGTGATTGTAGTTTTTTTCTTTTTTGCTCTAGTAGGCACAATTTGGGTAGTTATAAGCTCTAATTTTAGATAATGCCTGAATTGTATAAATTCCCAATTCAGCTCTAACCCCTGCAGCAGATGTTCTTGGGTCCACACCCAAAATACATCTCAAATGCTGGGACTGTGTTTGTTCTAGGACTGTGGTTGAGTAAAGACCCCAAATTTCTGCTTCATACAAGAGCATTGCGGTGACCTTAGCCTTATAAACCTTGATTAATGTGACTAGGGACCCTGGATAACTATGTTTTTTTAGTTTGAGCAATAAATTCAAACGGGCTTTTGCTCTAAATGTACTCCGTTGATGATGGCAGGCACAGGATCCAATCTTGGAAAAAGTTACCCCAAATATACAAAGGAATTAACCTGTTCAATTGGTTCTGATGGTTTCTTCCAAACACCATTGTTTTTTATTTAGATTTACTAATGATTAGACAGTTATCCTGGTAATAAGAGCTAAATCTTCTTAATAGCCTACGTAATCCTACTTGTGTGTATGATAATAAAATCATACCATCAGCATAAAGCAAGCTGTTACAGTAAGTATTTAAGATTGTCGGCATGTGTACCATGGTATCCTTCATTAACCCTGACAAGTCATTAATGTATAAGTTAAATAATAATAGGGCCAGGATATACCCTTGCCTTATCCCTTTATTTGTGCAAATCCTGTTAGTCAAGGCCCCGTTAACCCCATACCACACCCTCAAACAGGTACTTGTGTAAAGGGCTTTAATCAAAGCCAGGAGTCTGGGCTCTAGTTTAAGATATGTCAGTTTACTCCATAGTACATCTCTATTTACCATATCAAATGCTGCTGTAAGGTCTATGAAAGCAGCAAACAGGGGTCTTCTCTTATAGACATATTTGGCAATTAGATGATTCAAGACAAAGCAGTTATCAATAGTAGATCTGGCTTGTCTAAACCCAGCTTGTTCTTCTATGAGGATGTTGTTTTCCTCTACCCAGATTTCAATTCTGTTCAAAAGGTACCTAGCATATATTTTTGCTACAATGTCAATCAGGCTGATGGGCCTATAATTACTAGGATCCTTTTTATTCCCGTTTTTATATATGGGGACAACTATTGCCATCTTCCACCCATTTGGTATATGGCAGGCGTTATTTATATGTGTAAAAAGGCCTGCTAATTCAGGGCCCCACCAGTTGGGAAATTTCTTAAATAGTTCTGCTGGTAGAAAATCCTCTCCTGGGGCTTTATTGCTCTTTAAACTTTTAATGATGGACTGTATCTCCTTTTCTGAGACTGGTGTCCAAGTGGGGGGGTTTCTAGGGTTTATTAAATCACTGTTTAAAAATAATATCTTTACCGGTTTGGTGGAGGCAAAGAAGCACTGATAATAATTCTCCCAATCCTCAGCAGAATTGGTATGTCAAACACAAATCTCTGTTCCTTCAGGATACCTGCTACAGAATGCCAAAATAATACTGAGTTATGACTTCTGGCAGCCAACTCAAGTTCTGACCAGATTGAAATGGCAAAACTTTTTTTCTTTGATGTTATAGTTTTTTTTATATTCCCTTCTTGTGTGTAACATCTTAGCTTGTATATAGGCAGTAGGGTTCCTCTGGGCAAGCCTCATGGCTGCCTTCAATTTCTTTTTCAGTCGCTGGCAATCTGAATCAAACCAGCGAGGTCTACCCACATGGGCTCTTTTTGTAGCAGGTTTAGTTGTTAGATGTTTCTTCAGTATGTTAGAAAGATTGGAGAATGCATTGTAGGCTGACATCCAGTCAGTAGTAAATGACTGGATTGTTCTAGCCCACTTAATAGCATTCTCTGTTTTAAGGCATCCTAATATTGTTTTAGTATCAACCTTAGTCCAAATTAACCTTTTATTTTGAGTCACTTCTACCTTTTTAGTAAGCCATCTGTCAGCCATGTTATATGGTCTTAAATCTGAGTGGCCTCGCAATGTCACGCTTATAGGCTGATTGTCGCTAAGGTCTACTGTGACCTCTGAGAAGAGGTCGGTCTTATCTCTAGACACACAAAAGAGATCCAGTACACTACTTGAATTAGTTGAGTGGTGTGTATAAGGGTATATGTAATTCTTATCCTTACCTCCCAAAATTTGGAGATTACCCTTAAAAATTAAGGAGACTAGGAGTAAACCAGCAGCATTACTTTTACAATCTCTCGAGAGCCACTCAGGATGGTGTTCAAAGAACTCCCCTGTGATTCCCTTCCGGGCAAGCTCATACAAAGAGGGGCCCTGTCTAGCATTCAGATCTCCTAATAAAACCACTATGGACTGAGGATACAGTATTGCTATATCTTCTAGGATGACTTCCAAGCACATCCAATATTCAGAATTATAGTGCTGGGATGTGCTTGGGGGAATATACACATTTACCAATATTAACTCAAACTGGTCATATTCAAATTTGACAGCTAGAAAGTACGGATACTTATCTTCGTTATATAATTTTTCTCCCTACCATTGCAACTCTTGCTTTATAAGAATGCATAGTCCACCCAGAGGGTCTCCCTTTGTTTTGGGGTCTGGGGAGGCCCATCCCCGAAAGCCTGGCAGTTGTACTGGTTCATCCACTTCAGTTCGCCAAGTTTCGTGAAGGGCTATTATGTCAAATCTAGAGAAAAAGCTCATTAGTCCACTATCAACTATCCCTTTCCAGCCTGCTATGTTTCAGGGCATCGACTGTAAGGGATTCTCAGAAGCAAGATGATCTGGCTTGATTAATTATCTGGATGGTAAAAATGTCAGATGTCAACTTGACGTTGGAGCCAGCTCAATATCATCTAAGCTTCCCATGTACACACAATTGTTGGGAGGTTCGATATTTCTCCTCATGGGTTGCAGAACTTGTTGTTGCTCCTCTTTATCTCGGTTGCCAGTATGCCTTTGCTTTTGCTCCAAGAATGATTTTTTTCCCAATGGGCAGGTACTCTGGTTTAAATCTATAAATGTAGATTTATGTCCATTTTTGGAGTGGCATAGTTGAGGATTCATCTTGTGGAAAGCTGTTATGGGAGCTTCTAAATCAATTGAAGATGGAAGCTGGATTATCTCCTTAGTGTTTGTCAGCTCAGGAGGCACTGTGTGATGAAGTCCTTTGTCTTTCAGTTGTTTCTCAGAGGTTGGGTCAGTCAGTGCAGTTACCCCACAGTCAGCCTGTATGACAGCACCTTCTTTTACTGTTAAGGTAGAGGCAGTTTGTTGATTAAATACATTATCACAAGATTGCGTGGTTAGTGGAGCCATATTAAATAGAGGCTTTGCTCTAGGTTGAGTTGTTGTCAATGCCTCTTTTAGATCATCCAATCTTTGAATGATGTTAACTTGCTCAGGTTCTGACAATGCACTGAATAAGTCAATCAGCGGTTCCTCTGGCACATCCTCAGCAGTTCCTACAGCTGTGGGTAACATAGTTTGTATATTGCTTCTTTGCCTTCAGTTGCAGTAGCCTCAGGTTTAGCAATGTGAGGGCTGTTGCAACCTAGATTTAAAGCAACAGTTCCCACTTGGTGATGCTGTTTCAGGAGTGGGTACACTTTTTCTGAGCAAAAAACCCTTATTGGAAATATTGAGAAAGTGCTCAGAAAGGGCTTGATTTTGAAAAGCATGGAGGGTATTATGGGTTGCTTGAACAATAGGAGAATTCTCATACATTGCATTCTTGCTGGCAGCCACTTTGCATGTAGTAGATCTATCAGAGTGAGTTCACAACAGAGCAGCTGGCTCAGGAACAGCCTAATAGCTTTTCTATTACTCCAACACCTTCTATTTACTCTCTTGTCATAAATTTGCAAGGTAACCTGGTTAGTTTGCAGACTCTAGTTATGTTGGTCATCTATTAGGCCTTTACCTGATTGAGTGTTTTCTCTATATGTGTTCAAATTTTTGGGAGGAAAATGAGGTCCTTCGCTAGTTTCATTTTCCGAGTTAGCCGTCCCATATCTATCCATGGCTATCCTCCCAAGTCCTTCTGAGTGGCTCCTAACAAACGTTGCAAAAGATTCTTTCAGGCAATCAACCTTATTTATGACAATTGACAAAAGATCATATATTGAGTGTACAGTTTGAGCTGTAAGCAAACATTGTCTAGAGAGGAAGCCTGTCACATTTTCCTTCTTTAAATTTGTTACATCTGCCCCCTGAGCAAAAAAGGCTGCTGCTGGGCTCCAAGAACAGGAGCCACCCTCCGAGATGGAGGAGGACAGCTCTACACACTGCTTATCTTCCGGTTCTGTTTGTAAGTCCCATTCCAATGAATCACATAAATTAATTTTGTCTGACAAGGTGCCTGTGAATGAGTTACTCACTGGAACAGACTTTGCATTATAGTCTTCCATTTTCTGCTGCTTCAAAGGATTGGGTAAACTCTCTGCTGCAGAGTGCTGTCTCTTCCTTCTTTTTCCCATTCAGGTTTGTCAAGAAAGCAGCTGATTGGATATTTATCAATAACTAGAAACCTGATATTATAGGTTTCAGTCCACCTTCTCCGGCACTTGCAGAATTGCTTGCCCTTAGTCCATCTCCGTAGGAGTATTTTCTCTATCTTTGTAATTAATTTAGGTCCTGTTTCCTGTGTCATCAGCAAAGGTCTGTAATTTATACTCCTCCTCCTTAGTTCTCATACCTTTTATTTCACTATCTTGTCTGGCATTTCTGGCTAATACCTCTAAGGTTAATATAAATAACAGTGGGGATAAAGGACCACCTTGCCTTGTACCTTTTGTTATGTTGAAATTCTCAGTCATATCACTGTTTATAATTACCTTTGCTGTTTGCTTATGGTACAGCTTTTTAATCATGTTAGTAAATTTCTCACCAAAGTCCATATATTTTAATTGTAAAAACATAAAGTGCCAACTCAAATTGTCAAAAGCTTTCTGTGCATCAAGAAAAATCAGTGCCATCTGCTTTCCTGAATGTGTCTCATAGTGTTCCAGTGTGTTCCGAATTATCCACATATTATTTTTAACTTGCCTCTTAGACAGAAAGCCATTCTCGTCTGCGTGTATAAAGTCATTCAGGAATCTTTTCAATCTTTCTGCAATTATTGAGGCATAAATTTTATAATCTACATTTAAAAATGATATCAGTCTATAGTTTTTTATTTGTAATAAATCAGAGTCTTCTTTAGGTATCAATGTTATAATTGCCTCTGTTCATGTTTTAGGAATCTTTGCTTCAAACATGCTTCCTTGTAGACTTCAAGCATCGATGGAATTAGGAATATAAGTCACCTAACAGTAATTTGGGTTGAAAATATATAAACCAGGATAGACATTTTAAAACTGTATCTTTAAGAAAATGCAAAACTGTAATTGGGTATGGTTTCTCAAATGGCCATAAGATGGAGCCAGAAACCTGGGTTGTTTAGTCTCAGAAGAGAGTATGTCTGAGTGAGTCTATGTTTCCTTCTGTTGGAGAGTATTGCCGTTCCTTTTAATTGACTATTACTGGATTTGATGTAAGTCTGATACTGAACTGTTTTGGACACTGGACTTTGTTATTGGATTATCCCTGGATTGAAAACTGACTGATATACCTGTGAATGATTTTGGACTGCTTATTTTCAACTTTGCTTAAACGTTTCTGGAAGTAAAAACCTACATTTACTGTACAGTGTATCTGTGTGCTGTGTGTGTATTATTCAAACACTACTCTCAATACGTCTCCCTGTATGCGCTCATTCTCCTAATGGGGAATTACCTCAACAGATGGACCTAAGATCTCTTGTAGATAAATATAACAACAAAAGGGAGGTTTAGAAATTGAATGGCAGTAGTATCAGGTATGTTCAAACATATGAAATAATGAAAGATTATAACTTACTATAAATGTGTATTATTATTATTATTATTAATAATAATAATAATAATAATAATAATAATAATAATAATAATAATAATAATAAATATATAAGCTGGATAAATGTAGTAATCATGAATAATAGTATTTTTATTTGTACCAAAAATGTATGGCACCCAGGTGTCACACTGTTCACACACTGATATGTATATGTAATATAAAATAAAAAACTTGACAAAAAAACTTTGTCTGGTGCAAGGTTTGATTGTTCTCAATCCCTTCCAGAATGCATGCTTTCAAACAGCACCTGAATTTAATTGTCATCCTCCAAATCAATTCTCTGTTGTGAAAACAGTGTTTCTGTTTTAAGACTTTCCAATGAGGCAATCTGTGATGCCTGAATGAGATATCTTTAGGTTACATAGTTGGTATAGAAATGTATGCAATTTCTCTTTCCTGGACTCAGCATTCTGCATTGTTAGTTTGATTGCAAGGGAACTGGAATCTCAGCTTCCATAGACAGTTTTTTTAAAAAATTGGTTGACTCTTGATGAGTTGATTTATAGAGTACAAAACCCTAGAAATTCACCCACATAGACCTGGGTAAAGCATGCAATAGAAAGGAATTTTCAGAGGCTATGGCTTCCTATAGCCCACTTCCCCTGCTGACATAATATTCTTAGATCTATTATAGATCTAGAATAAAATTTATTCCACTAATCCGCACAGCAATATCCCTTTCTCAAATTCTGGCTTGGAATTCTTGACTGGTTGGGCTGGAATTTCAGCTAAGGGAACAGACCTTAGAATGCTATGTTAAAACTATAGGTACAGCAGTGCAATCCAGTTCTGTAGCCATTTTGAAGACGCACACTGAAGCATTACAGTGTTTCATCAATTCAGTCAATGAATTCACCAATTCATCAATTCAATCACAGTGAAGCAACAAAGTCAAGCATCACAATGTCACAATTTCCTGCCAACGCTAGGATAAGATCATAAAGAAGCATTTGTGGATAAATAAAGAACTTTGTTTTGAATCAGGGTCCTTATTCTATCTGAGTGTGGTTGTTTTCAATGAGATGTTTCATTATCAATTGATGATTACCTAGTTGGATACCTAGTTGGGTAATGAAACAACAGAGCTCTGAGAGAACAAAAATTCTCATTTCAACCCTGATCTACAAATATTCTCCTTTGTTCTTTTGACTCAGCAAGCAGTGGTAGGATTCAGCCGGTTTGCATCAGTTCAGGCGAACCATTAGCTAACTTTCTAAGCAGTTCAGCAAAAATGGCTGTTGGAAGAAACAGCCTTTTGTTTTTCCCACCTTACAGAGTTAATACTATCTGGAAGGAAGAAGACATTATCATGTGTGTCCTTTCTAGCCTAAACCTTATCTCTATTGCCTAGCTTAGGTGTTTTCAGAAACTACCTCTGCAGCTAAGCCTTGTTACATTGTAACAGCCAATGGTTTTTGGCAGAATGCCCAGACTTAATGTAGCCTGAACTTCTTCCCACGTTTTTTTTTTAAATAAGGAGCTTGACTTTCTTAAAGGGAAAGGGTTGTTTTAAGGATTTTACAATGCTTCACTGGTTCCTGGCACTGTCCTTTAGGGGTGTACTTCCAAAATGTAGGGTGCAAGCTTGGCACTCTGTCTGATTTTTTTTTACTACCTTCCTGGGTTGTGTGTGATCTTTCCTTAAATCTGGATGATTTCCTTTGGATATCTTGTGAAGTCAGTGAGACTAGCCAGTATCTTTAAGTGATGCAAATGGATCTAATAATTGCTTCTTCTGGATGGGAAAGGGTGCTTTGTCAGTTCACTAAGCACTCTTGTCTTGTGGGGATTCTTCAATTATCCAGGTCATGGTTGTCCCAAAGGTGCTTTTTTCAAGAGGCAACTGGACTTGCTTGGTTTCCAGAAAGTCCAGTTGCCTCTTGAAAATGCACCTTTGGGGCAGGAGTCTCTTGCATTGCTTCAAAGTGGCCAAGGCATATGATTACTTACTGATAGTAAGATATAAAAAAATAGGAGGTGGGGGTGTGGATCTTCCCTCTGATTCATTTTATTTACTCTCATGATAATAAGGCTTAATAACATGGCACCAGTTTATTTAGATATCTGTAGCATGTAGTAATTTTATTGTGATCCAGACAGCTTGGGGAGGCTGAACCTGGGTTCTCTACATACTTCATTAATTTCTCTCTTTAGCTTGGCATTTTGTAGCCAAGGGTGTCCACCCACTTTCTGGAGAGCTTAAATGACATCTGTGCTAAAGGGTTTCACTTTATGAGCAAGAGTTGACTTCTGATAGTTATCACTGCATTTTAACTATTTTAATTCCTCAAGGACGCTGCCAAATTTTTAACTCCAGATTGCAGATATTGCTGATGAAAAGGAGAGTATTTGGACAGAAATGTTTAGATGTTCATGATGGCTGGGAATGCCATTGATCTTTAGTGGGTATTTCCCCATTTCTAATCTAAAAATTGGTATTTAGGGCAGCTTTTTGCAAGCAACGAAACGTTTTGTATTTTTATACAGGTAATCCTTGATTTACAACAGTTCATTTAGTGACCATTGAAAGTTACAATGGTACTGAAAAAGTGGCTTATGGCCATTTTTCATACTTATGACCGTTACAGCATTCCCATAGTCATGAGAGACCAGGCAAGGTGAAGTGCCCCTCGACGTGAGTGTCGTTGAGTTGGCCATGCCTACCCAGCCATTTTTTAGGGCAGAGAACCGGTTATAAAGTTGTTTGAGTCCTACCACTATCAACAAGGAATATGTTTGTCTGAAGTATTTCAAATCTGGATAGATATGAGAAAAATATTTCCAGCATAGTCATAATGATTTATATCTGATTATAATATGATCCATTAGATTAAATATTAATACTGGTTTTTCCTCCCCATTCAACTCCTTTTGTTGTGTCTTTTTACATTGCAAACCTGAAGGAAGCACTCATTTCTGTTTATTGATCTAAGGTACTCTGGAATCCTTTCTGATTCAAGTGTGTGACACAAGTTCTTAAAATAAAATAATCAATAAACAAGATTGTGTTTTAAGGATTCTTTCTCAAATGAATAAAGCTTGACCTAGACTCTAATCAGCTGATTGCAAGTTTTGGGAAAGAGCCATTTTCAGGAATAAATAGTAATGTCATTTAGTATTAGGTAACACAGGATCAGATTTTTTTTCCTCTTCAATTAAATAGAGATAGGAATAGAAAACAGTAAACTCCAAATTTTCTGACACAAAATGATTCTCAGTAGAAAATTCAAGTGATGTGTTCATTTAATGAGAGTCTTGCTGAGTCTTTCATGCTTTTTTGGCCTTAAATGAGGATGGGTAAGAACTGAAAAATGGACTGATTAGTGATATAGATGACATTTCAAAATGAATTTGACAACTTTAGCAATACTTGAAATAAAATGCAGCCTTAAAAACCTATACATGTGTGTCAATATTTTAAATCTTTCCCTATGGAACCACATCCACCATCACTTTAATGAAGATACCTAGCTTGTTTAATAATTGTAAAAGCCAATTTTTTTTTAGCAGTGTGATGGTAAATCTAATTCTGGATTAAATCAAACTATACTTGGTGGGATTCTGTAAAGATGATCCTATTGTCTAAAAAGTCAACAAATCTCCATGTACCTATGATATATTGAAGTTCAATGAAGTTTTTTACATGCTATTTTTCTGTATGCAAGAATCTTTTTTCTTTTAGGTATAGAAGCTTTCTTATATCTATCATTTTTGGTCAAAACAAGGAGCATTTTATCACTTGCTATAGCATAATTCATGCAATTATACTTTATGTTGTAAATTCTAATCTTTCCTTGTAGTTTAATTGAAACTTCATGTGTGGACCTGCTCTTTGGTACCTTGACATATTACAGACTTATACTATTAATTTTTTGTGCACTCTTTGGCCTTCTCAAATGATTTCCTTTTGTCCAATTGCCTGCCTCATCCTAACTGATAACCGAAACCTAAAACAATTTAGCCACTCCATGCATGTTATGAAGTGAAGTATTTATTTTATTTATTTATTTTATTTGTCAAGCAAGTATTAGATAACAGGTATAAGTATAAGCATGGTTATGAATACATGAAATGGATACGAATAAAAAAGAAACAATAGGACAGGGATGGTACTGCACTTATGCACACCCCCTACAGACCTCTTAGGAAAAGGGGTGAGGTCAATAGCAGACGGTCTAAGGTTAAAGTTTTTGGGGTTTGGGGAAGAAATCACAGAGTCAGGTAGAGTATTCCATACAATGACCACTCTGTTGCTAAAGTCGTATTTCCTGCAATCAAGTTTGGTTTCTAGATACAATAGATACAAACTCAATTTACCTTGAGCTTATAACATTGCCTTGGGGGGCACCACTATTGACAGGTACAGGATTTGGTAGGGTATTTCCTATTTTGGCCATTTGTTGCCTGTTTGACAGGAATGCATCTATCCAATTATGCAGGTGCATCTATCCAATTATGCAGGTGTCCAGAGATGCCATATGATTTTAGTTTTAGGAGTAGTTTGTAATGTACCACTGAATCAAAGGCTTTACAGAACTCTGTGTAAATAGTGTCAATTGCTTTGCCCTGATCAAGTTGTGTAGTCCATATGTTTTTGCAGTGTAGGAGTTGCAGATTACAGGATAATTTTTTAATTTTTTTCTGAAACCAAATTGTTTGTTAGAGAGTAGGTTGTTTATCTCTAAGTGAGGGATAATGGATTGGTAATAATTGATTCCATGACAGGTGACGCAGCATAAAGAGATTGGTCTGTAATTTTCAATTAGGCTGGGGTCTCCCTTTTTGAAGATGGGGATGACTGTGTCTAGTGACCATAGGTTTGGCAAGGAGTTGGTCCTGAAAGATTTTTCAAAGATTATGCTTAGAAGTTCTCCTATGGCAGTGGATAGTTTTTTTAAGAAATAAGCACATATTTGGTCTGGTCCAATAGATAGAGATGGTTTTAGATTGCATAGTGCTTTTTCAACATTATCTCCTGTAAAATCGATATAGATTAGATAATTGTAGTTGTCTGTGGTTTGACTAGGAAATACTGGGCATGATCCATTGCTGTTTACAAAGATTGAGCCAAAGAAGGTGTTAAAGAGGTTGGCTTTAATGGTGTCATCGTTGCAGTCTTTACCATTAGGTCCTTTCAGGGGTGGGATGGACCTTGAGTCTTTTAGCTTGTTGTTTACAAAATTGTAGAAAGTGCGGGTGGAATTGATGCATAGAAGGTTTTCCTCTTGCTTAATGTGATTATTGGTGCATTCAGTCTTTATCTGGTGGTATACGTCTTTATATCGGCTTTTAAAGTTGGCAACATGACCAGATTTATTTTTCCACCAAAGGAATTTTTTTTTTTAATTGAAGCTTCCTTATTGTTATGGGTAATTTGTTTTTTTGGTTTTGGGAGTTGTTATTGGTACATATCATTTGATGACTCTTTTGACTTCAAGTAAAAATATGTTGAAATGGTCTTCGACAGTATTGCATCCAGTAAATAGAATTTTCCAATCAAGAGATGAGAGATCATTGTTTATAAGATCATGGTTGCAAAATCTGATGTCTTTTAATAAAATGTATTCACCTGAAAAAGTAGTGCCAAACTCCTTTTGCTTGGGAAATAAGGCATCTATTTTATAACAGTATCCCTGAAATATTTTCTGGTGCAGTGATAAACACCTCTGTTTGTGACTAACATTATCCAGATTTTGAAATGAGAGTAGGTTGTCTGATTCTGCACATGTATTGAGCCACTGTCACTGTCTTTTGGATAAAACAGCTAGAAAAGGTCTTAGAATCTAATTGAATGCAGCACAAGTCAAAGCTGCGCAACACAGTCAAAATCTTTCTTTTATATGCCTCCACAACCTGCTGTGCAAATGAATTAGAATTTTGCAGAGGCAGTCCTGGTCATAAAAAACATTGCATCTCAATGCTTCTATTCTCAAATGTTCTGGATGTTCCAAGATCCCATAATCAATTGTTACATTTCCCCCAGCACTGTTTGGCCTGGTTTTTAGAAATTACAAGTCTGCATTTTTAATTCATACGAAGATTTTTTTTCTTGATATATGAGGAGGAATGGTAGATAACTGAGTAAATTTTGGAATTTTCATGAGATGTCTGGCTGCTGAATAGCATAAGGAGAACTAATTAAAATTCCTACTGCAAGATAAAAGTCACAAAAGTTCTTGGATCTTTATGAATACAGAAAGGCATGAGAAAAATGAGAGACTGGAATAGATTATCATGTTAAATTATATTTAGTTTGTGCATATAGTCCAAAGAAAGAAGGTGGTGGCAATTGCTAACTGAACAAATTACTGGGGCTCTGAAAAAAAGTCACAGCAATGGAGACAACCTATCCAGGGCAAATTTGTAAACCTTCATTTCACTCAGTTTTTTAATTGTTTTCCCATTTCAACTTTGTTTGCATTTCTATATCAATTTATTGCTACAAAAATTGTAAGGAATTTTGCAATCATTTATATATTTCTTGTAATATACATAAATTTATACGCTTTTTTCACAGGCAATTTTCTATAATACAATTCATTTCTGTTAATTTGGTAACAATACATTTACATTATAGTTTCCAAAATCTGAAGGAATCACTGGGAGCTCATTTTTGAATAGAGTATTAGACTTGATCTTGTAACAGATTTTTTTATGTTTTAAAAAGAAGTACAGATAGTCCTAAACTTATAACTGCAATGGGGACAGAAATTTTGGTTATAAGCAACACCTCACTCATTAAATTATAATCATTACTTGTTGACTTCCCAAATTGACATTGCTTGTTCGAAGCCAGTTGGGAAGGTTGCAAATCATAATCACATGACTGCAACCATTGCAAATGTCAGCCAGTTGCCAAGTGCCTGAATTGCAATCACATTACAGTCAAAACTATAAGTAACTTTTTTGAGGCCATTATACATCATTTCACTATTGATTCCTGGGGGAATCAATAGAGAAATTGAGAAATAGTGGATGCATCAGTGCTACTGGTTGTTGCTGCTGCTGTAGTCCTGTGATGTTCATTTTCAATGTTTTGTAATAGTTTTCTAGCCAATCTCAGAATGTTTCACTCCCCCTCTCACCCAGCATCAGTCTCTTAATCTGCCTGCTGGGAAGGGAACGGAAGGAAGGAAGGAAAGACTTTGGGGTAACAGCATAGACACAACTCTAGTAACCCTGCATATGTGAGTGCCTTCCCATCCATTCTTCTGTGACCTTTATCATATATAAAGCACACAAAGGCCAGACAGGGAATAATGTGTGGAAACTGAACAAGGAGAGATTTAACCTGGAAATATGGAGAAACTTTCTGACAGAACAATCAACCAATGGAACACCTTGCCCTCAGATGTTCTGGGAGCACCATCACTTGAGATTTTCAAGAAGAGATTGGACTGCCATTTGTCAGAAATGGTGTAGGGTCTCCCACTTGGGCAGAGGGTTGGACTAGATGACCTACAAGGTCCCTTCCAACTCTGATTATCTGTTATCTGTATCTGTTACCTTCTCATCTGGGCTTGGGAGCAGCAGTGGTGGAGTTAAAAATGTATATGAATGTATATGTACCTCTTTTACATTTTTTTCTTAAAATACAAATTATAACAGGCTTTTAAAAAACCTTTTCATGAGGTGACTAGGTAATTTTCTTCTAATACATGGCATCTTGTACATACTTTCCCTTAAACTATGAATCATTAATAATTGTATAAGTTTCCTAGTCAAACATTTTTGAATATGAGAATGGTATTACAAAATTCAGAAAAGTATGGACTTTTGAATTACGTAAAGTTTTAGGGATGTTTGGAAATGCAAATTAGAGAAATTCAGTTTTAAAAAATTTAAAAATGACTTCTAAGAGGAAGGGGAAAGCTGAGAAAGTAGATGGATGAACTCCCCAAAGAGAGGTGAGAAATTAAAAAATAAACCCAAATGAACATAGTGGAAGCAGGAATAATCTGCCAGGACAGAAAAGTCTAATATACTGATTGAGAGTGGAAACTAGTTTTAGAGAGTTTTCCCTTTTTTTGCCCATTTCATAAATTTAATTTATTTTTGTTATTATATATCCTTTCTGTACCCTGCATGAAGGGGCATAGCATGTAGAAATATCTTGTCCTTCTTTAAGAATATGCCACACAGATTTCTTGTTTTTTTCCTGAAAAAATTCTGAACTCAGGTCTGAAGAATATGCAGTTTGATTTAAGTCTCTCTCCACTCTGGCCTTCCCTAAGGAGAAAAACAACAACAAATAACTGTCACATTTGATGCGGTATAGAATCATCTATGCCTGAACTTGCTACCTGCAGTGAAAAGAGAGATACACTGCAGAAATTTTTCTGCTTGGGACGATATGTGTGACAATGAACTATGCTTTTATTTCTTACTGAAATTGAACATACTTTTATAAAAGAACCATCTTGTATTTTTATCCAAAAATTGGGTTGGGTTTCTATATAGAACACTTCCTTTTCCCCTTGTCTTTATGTCTAGATGTTGCATAAGCAAGAGTGCTTAATTATTTCTTTCTTTTCTTTTCACCTTTACTCAGGACTGACTAAACATTGGCTGCTCAAACCCGAGATAAAATTAGAACAGAAAAATGTCAGTGATTTTATACATGTACAATTTAATACTGTAGATTTGCTATCTTATGCAAGAAAACATAACTTGTATTTTCAAACTCTCTTTGCATCAAAATCTATTTGCTTAAAACTGTGAGTGGAAGCATGCAAAGGAATCTTCATCCCTGTGTCCTAATGTCCTTAACCCACTTTCATTGATGACACATATTTATTCTTTCTAAATATCTTGCTAATTGGCCTCACAATCTTATGAAGTAAGGCAATTTTTATATTGCTTCTTACATTGCCCTCTGATTTAGATAATCAATGTTCAAAATAGGAATTACTCTTTTAATTTTTTTCTGTAATTAAGAGATTAAAAAACCAATTATCCTGCTGAGTAAAGTTCTAAGATATCTTGAGGCAAAAAAAAAAAAAATGTCTAAAAGGAACAGAATTCCATCCATGTCAGAGATTGCCCTTCAAATGTTTCATAGTTAAATGGTTGTTCTCATTGGATATGTTTTAAAACTCCAAGGTTCTTTTTATAACAGTTTTATTGTTTAAAAAAACCCCAATTATTTGGTATTTCCTGAATAAGTTTGCTACCATATTGTTATATGAGCTTAGAACTGACCCTGTAGACATAGAATATAATCTTTTACTTACTTTGCACAGTTTACTAAATATACATCTGATAGTCTTGGAAACCAGCCATTGAGATGTAGTTTTATAGTATTCTTTAATAAAAATTACTGAAGGACAAGAGATATATAACAATTTTCAATTTGCAAGCAACATATAATAAATCAGGAAAACTTTGCAAAAAAAAACCACAAGGTATTTTTGAATGACACCTCATTGCTTGAGGCAGCAAGCTGCAACATCCTAAATATAAACTCTTCGTCCCTTAGATAGTTCTTTGGGCATTCAAGATGTTGTAAGATGTAATGTAGTGCCATATTGACAGTATCATCTGCTGATCTATTTGCATGGTAGGCAAATTGCAAGAGGTATAGGAGCAGATTTGTGATGGCTTTCAGGTGGGTCAACACTATCCTTTCAAAGGTTAGACCAAGATACCGAGTCTGGTTTAGCACAAATTGTTAACATCTTTCTATGTTCATAGAAACACAGTTTCTATGTACAATGTGTGTGTGTGTGTGTGTGTGTGTGTGCATGTACATATAAATATAAACTTGTATACATAGATGTAAACTTAAACCTGCACTCTTGCAAATACATGCGGGTGTGAGGGGGCTGCCAGCCTAAGATAGTTGTACTTTAGCTGTGTCCATCTCTATGCCCTCATTTGACACTCAGTACCCCAAGTAGGCTAGCCATGTGCAGTGAAATTCACAATTTGACAGCTTGACATACAGGTTGGCCACCAGAAGTTTTTCTAGTACCTGATGGATTAGGGATATGTGGTCGTTCATGGTCTCAGTGTAGATGAGGATGTCATTCAGGTAGACAAGGACCCACCTTATAGAGGTGCTCATGCAGCACCTCATTTATTAATTGCATGAACACCACCGGGAGGCCCTGCAGTCCAAAAGGCATCACTTTGAATTGGAAGCTCCCTAAGGGGCAGTTGAATGCTGTTTTCCATTCATCTCCCTCCCTGATACGGTCTCGGTAGTATGCTTCTCTGAGGTCTAATTTAGTAAAGACTTTTCTCCTGGCTAGGTGAGATAGCATGTCCTTTATGAGAGGGAGGGGGTATAGGTTGTGTACATACATGCAGTTTATACCTGTAAAGTCAACACATAATCTCATAGTTCCATCTTTTTTTTCTTTGAAGAGGACTGGGGCCGCGATCCATGGCTTGGCTGGCTTGATGAACCCTCTTGCTAAGTTTTTGTCTATGTATTTATGCATTTCTTGCATTTCCTGAGGTGTTATGATATACAATTTGGGTTTGGGTAGTTTTGCCCTAGAGATTATTTTGGTGCAGTCTGTCTTGGGGTGGGGTGGGGTGGGGTGGGGATAGGACATCGCACTCAGCCCCACTGAATACTTCTATGAGGTCCTGATATTCTCTTGGGATCTGTTCTGGGGTTTTGTCAGAGGTTGCTGCCAATTGTTCTGTAGACCCTTTGAGAGGGTTTCCTGCCTGGGCAGTGCTTCTATTTGCTAGTGTGGTGGGGTTGTGAGTCTTCTTTCTATCCTCAATTTTCAGTTGTCCCTTTGCCACTAGAGGGTCCCACTTGTCTAGCCAGGAAAGCCCCAGTATGACCGTGTCTGTCATTTTGGGGGATATTATGAATCGAATTGCTTCCCAGTGATTCACCAGCTCTAGCTTCACTGATTCAGTCAGGTGGGTGGCAGAGACTCCTCCCAATAGGGACCCATCGACCTGCTCGAACCTGGTCAGATGGGCCAGTCTTTTTGCTCTAATCCCCAGTTTCAGGACTGTGGTTAGGGTGATCAAGCATCTAGTGCAGTCTGAGTCTATTAGGGCTTGCAAAGTCTCCTGGGGTCCCTATTTTTGTGGCTGTGAGGTATATTGGGAAGACAAAAGGGTGGATCACTTACCATTGTGTTGTTTTCACCTTCGTCCTCGCTGTCATAGGAATCCAGCAACTGGTTGTCATTGGCTGGAGTCCACCCCCCTTCAGCTGGATGGGGAGGGACCTCTGTAGCCTGGAGGGCTTTTCAGGATGTGTTGGTGGCACACCTGAGGCCTCATTCCGGTCATACTCTGGCTTTGGTTTCGGGACTGGGGTCGCACATTCTGATGCCATATGGGTTATCCCTCTGCATCTGTAGCATTTCAGCTGGCTTCATGGAGAGTTGGTTTTGGAGTCAGCTGTGGTGCTGTGGCTTCCCATCGGCCAGGTTGTCTCCAGTCTGGTTGTCCTTTCTTTTTGGTGTCTGGTTGCTTTCTCGTGTTGTTGGCATGCAATCTGCCATTGACTTTTTGGCTACTCAGAATCAGTCAGAGAGTTGGTTCAAGATGTTCTGATAGGTGGGCAATATGTTTACTCAGGCTTGTTCTGAAAAAATGAACTAACAGCCACTCTGGCAAAAGAGGTAGCTTCCCCATGACTCTCCTGAACTCACAGATGTGTTTCTTAATGGGTCACCCTCTCTGCTTTAGGTTTCAGAGCTCATGTTCCACATATGGATTCTCCTCTGCCTCCGCAAATCTGGCTTCTAGCTATATCATAGGAAGTCATTCTACATCTTGTATTTAGATAACTCTCCTCTTTTGGAGGGCTGCTAGCCATTCTCTTGCCTCTTCCTTTAGCCCTTCGGTATTCACTATGGCTCTGTGGAATGGGTAGAGAAGTCCATAGCACTCTAGGTCGATCTCAGCAAAGTCAAGGAATAGAGCTGATCTGATATGAGTCCCCATCAAATTTCCCCCTGAATTAGGGTGGCTCATTCAATGCTGCACCTCATGTTGGTCCCTGTAAGCCTGCACTTGATGTAGCTGGCAGTCTTCCTCAGCTCTAGTTTGTAGAGATGGGAGGGGCTGTCTTCTCTGAAAGGCTTGCCTGTTGTGTGGGGAGGTGTATTGGCTGCAGCCTCAGGCTCCTTTCCCTTGTGGTGGGTGGAGAAGGGGGGCTGCATTCCTGTCTGCATCTCCTCACTTCAAAGGACTCAACTGCAACCCTCTTTTCTTTTGGGCGGCATGTTGGGCCCTCATCATGAAGGGTGGCCTTGTCAATTTCCTCCCTCAGTTGCTCTATGGATATCCCCAAGGGTTGCATCAGGGGCTTTGGGTGCCTAGCCTGTGCCCACTCCCAATCCATTCCACTCTTCCTAGCTCACTCAGGGGCCTCCCCCCCCCTCCTTGAGTGCTAGGGTGGGGAAAGTTGACTTTAGCTGCTTTAGGGATTATTTTTTTACTCATATCCTTTTGCTTCGGTTGATGAGACAGCTTCTCAGTTTTGATGATCAGAGAGGGCTGCACTCTGGTTGTGATTGGGTTCTGGAAGTCCTTAATTGGAGGCAAGTTCTGCCTCTTTCTGGGTCACCTAGAGCAGTCTCTCTTCAGATAGTCTGCCCTCTGCCATGGTAGCCTGAGTTTCTCTCCATGCACCTCAGGGGTTGGGAAGCGATTGGAGAGCCTGAGGCTCAGGAGTCTTGGTTATTTTGATTAGTTTTGAGAGAATTAGCTTGCTGTCAGGGTTCCAACCATTGCCCTAATTAAATCATGGGCCTCGTGCCAAGCTTCAAAGGAAATCCAGTTATTTATTAGGTGCTTCATGTCAGCACGTTCCAAGTGAAGCCAACTCTGACCCCACATAATTTATGGTCCAGCTCTGACTCTGTTACTCCCCTCCCCCGGCAAGATGTGTCATCAGTCACATTCTCCAACGAAGTAATTTTGCAGATTGTAGAGATCACTCCCCTCCGGTCACTGTGTATAACCCCGGAGACGGCCTTGACAGAGATATGGCTGGAATGTGCTTTTGTTTTGAGTGAGGTCCTGCCTTGCCACAGCTGCAAGTTCGCTTTCTCATCTCCCTTGCTTATGGCAACTTGAGAGCAGGCCAGGATTGCTTTGCAAGTTGACAGTCATTCTTTTTTCTTTTTATGTTGACCCATATGCATTTTAGAAGGCTTTCATCCTTTCTTGTGTGCATTTCTGTAGAAAGGAAGTTATCTCTAACATAAAATGCAACTCCATCTCCTCTTTCGTAGGTCTGGTGTTCTTATTTTTGAACAATTTGTATCTTTCTATCAATACATTCCAATCATGAGTTTCATCCCATCAGGTTTCAATAATGGCAACTGTATCATACCTGCCCAATCAATTAATCAATCAACCAGAATAGAGCTGGAAGGGACTTTGGAGGTCTTCTAGTCCAACCCTTGCTCAAGCAGAGATTCCATAACATTTCAGATAGGTGGCTGTCCAGACTTTTCTTAAAAACCTCCAGTGATGAAGCATCTATAACTTCAAAAGGCAAGCTGTTCCACTGGCCAACTGCCCTCACTGTTAGGAAGTTTCTCCTTAATTTCAAGTTACAAAAGCATCTGATGGTAATGCTGTCTATCCCGTATTTTTATAGTTTAGGTTAGGAATTTCGTCGATCTCCCGCTTGCTGCACAGTTTGACTCCCAGTTGTTATCAGGGTAGTTAAAGTTTCCCATTACTACTATGATATGTTTCCTAAATAAATTTGTTAAATCAATTAGCACAGAATCCATCTATTTCTTCTGTTTGTTTGGGCTGCCTGCATTATATGCCTATAGCAATGTCACTTTCCCCCCTTTTATATTGACCCACATGGATTCTAGGAAGTTTTCATCCTTGGCTTTGTGTAGTTCTGTAGAAGTGCAGTTATCTTTTATATATAATGCAATACCTACTCTTTTGTTATGTCTGTTTCTTTTGAATAGTTTGTATCCTTCCATCAGTACATTCTAATCATGAGTTTCATCCCACAAATGCAGGCAGGCAGGCAGGCAGGTGATTGGAATGAAGAGAGAAAGTCTGAGGGAAGTCCTGCCTTAGCACTTGGCCACCAGTAGCCCTGCTGCTATTTTGCCCTCCCCTTGTCCCTCCTCCTGGCCTCTCCTGGTGGTCTCCCATCCAATCACTGAAGATGTTTTGGTTACATAGTGGGTGTCCTCACATGGAGAGGAAATGGCCTCCCTCTGTCCCACATACTTTGCCTCCTGCACCCACCATGAGTCAAGGAGAGAGACCACAATAACAGCAGCCTCGAGGAGGAGGGAAGCCTGGCTGGGCTGGGCTGTGGAGTCCCAGTGCCCTAGGAGTTGAGAGTTAGGGCAGGCACTTGCCCTCTAATGCCAGAGTTCTGGGCTGTCCACACTGCCATCTAGGCATCCTCTGTGTGGCCTGAGGGACTCTGCTGGAGATTTCTGGATGCCCCCTTCCAGCCTTGGCTGCTCCCCCCCCACTCCCCCAGGAGGTGGAAGATGGCACTGCTGCATGTGGAAGCGTGAAGGAGACATTTTGCTGGAAGTAGTTTCCTCCGAGTCCAACTTCTACCTTGACAGATCTCTGGAGAGGATGAGGGGATGGGGGGAGTTGCATAAGGGAAAGCTGCCTAACAAACCAGCATCCTTACCACATATGATTGTAAATGGATTCCCTTTCAAGAAGGGCCAGTCTTCTTTGTGCAGGACCAGGAACACTGCTCCCCTGCCTTCTCCTCTTAAAATCCAGAAATCAATCAAGGCAGAAGTTGAACTTGGGGGAAACTACTTCCTGAAAACTTTCTCTTCCAAGTTTCCATATATAGCAGCATTGTCCTCTGCCTCCTGCTTTACTGGGAGGGAGCACTAGACAGGGAAATGCCAACGATGACTGGGATTGGGAGAGTAATGTCTCCTTTGGCATACTATGCACATGCATTCACTCACTCACTCACACATGCACACATACACACCATTCCAAGCTTGGAGTCTTTTATCCACATCTGATATTACAAACTGCCAAATATGCCTGTGCTTGGGGAGAAGACATATTCTTCCTCTGTAGATAAAAGTCCCCAAACTTGGATGGGTGTGTGTGTGTGTGTGTGTGTGTGTGTGTGTGTGTATGCCAGCAGTTTTGGGAGGTGAGAAGCTTGTGGAGCACTGAATTGTCTCCATGTTGAGTTAGCTGGTGCAACTTGATCCATCTTGACCCAGCTATCCCAAGTCAGCCATGCTTGATTGTACCATTCTCACCCTGAATAGCCAACATCTTTAAGGCAAATATTGTTGCTTAGATCTGTTGTAATTAGTTCATCAAGGTCAAAAGGATTTGAGACATTGGGCATATAAGGCTGTAATTACACAGTAGGACTGGAACTTCACTTAAGCAGCAACAGCATGAAAGCTATTAAATATGGCATTGGATGAATATGTAACATGTTGTATGAAAACTGCCACAGAAAGAAAATAAGCCAGAGAGCAAAACAATATATCTGCTTATTCTTGTTTGCTTTCTTTTGTCTTTTCATACCAAATGTGATGGGTTTTGTTAAAGGCCAGCTCCTGATTTTCCCTTCAGCTCAACTCTCCTGTGCTATTTCCTTCTTGAATGAATTTTCTTCTTCATGTGTCATGTCTCCCTCCAGAGAACAGAACTATGTTCTTATATTTATAAGTGGCTGAGTTGAGTATGTAACTGTACAATCATGCTGAGAAAATATTTAATGCACCCAGCAAGTATTGAGATTGAATTAAAACTAATTGGATTCTTGCCAGCCATTCACACAGAAGTAATACAAGGCAATTGCTCAGGATTCAGAAACATGATAAATAGCCGAATGTTTTGTCTAAGAATCCAAAGAGCCAAGTTCAAATGGCAGTGGTATGATTTGATTAACACAAATTCTACAGAACTATCAGTTAGAATACTATAGTTAAATTCATATGAACTTATGGGGGAACTAACATGTCTGTACCTGGTGACTGATGGACCCAAATGAGTTTCAAAGGTAACAAGGAGATATCCCAGGGTTTTATTGCATGCCCCTGCCAAAGCCTTGGCAGCATCTTGGAATCAAATGGTGACCAAGGCTCTGGACAGGACGATGCCTGTGTAACTTCTCCCTACCAATCTCATCCAATTTTCCCTGTGGTTCACAGAGAAGTTGCAGGTTCAGAAAAGGGTAAGAAATGCCTGGATCCCTACTGGAGGAAAATGAAAGTAACTTGAACTGGATATGACTTAGGGCTGCTATTAAGGCCTATTTCATGACAACAAGAACAGCAAAACAGCATTATTTCTCCATCCTAACTGCATCCACAGTGTTGTCAGGCAGCTGTTCTGAGTTACCCAGTCCCTCCTGGGAAAGGAGGGTTCATCAGAGCTGGGAAGAATTTGTTCAACACATGATAGACAAAGTAGTTTGGATTCATTCCCAATTGGAACTCATGTGTGTGCAGTTCCTTGGAAGATGCCTGGGGAGTCTTGCTCAGTTATCTGAGTTTGATCCTGTTGACCCTGAGAAAGTGGACATGGTCCTCTACACAATCAGTGCAACCATCTATTATATCCTTGTCTCTCTTGATTGATGAAAGCCTCCTGATTGTCCAATGGGTTCAGGAAGAAGGGGCATTTCTGGGGCTCTTAAAAATCCATCATTTGATCCTTTCTTGGACAATTTCTGTTCAATTTTCCATGTTCCCTTTTTGGGAAGGTGGTAGAAAAGATGGAGCTGTTTAGCAACTTCAGAGGGCCCTGTATGAAATGGATTGTCTGGATCCCTTCCAGTCAGAATTTAGGCCCAGTTATGGAACAGAGACAGCAATGGTCACACTTGTTGATCATTTTGGGTGAGAGTGGGATGAAGGCAATGCATCCTTGCTCTCCTTATCCTCTCAGCAGCCTTCTGACCATGGTGTCTTTTTGGGCCAGCTAGGGGTTTGTGGCTGGGCAATGCGGTTTTGCATTTGTTTGGTTCTTTTATCCAAGGACGGTCCCAGTCAGGGTTGATAGGGAGTGAGAAATCCAAGCTGTGGCTATTTTTTGTAGTATATCATAGGGCTCAGTACTCTTTCCACTCCTTTTTAACATCTATATGAAGTTGCTGGATGAGATCATCTGTCACCATGGGTTGAAGTATCATCAGTATGTTGCTGACACTCAGCTTAAAATCTCCATCCCTGTTTATCCATGTGATGGTGCCTGAAAGCTATGGGAGTCTGGTTGGGGGACAACTTGCTTCATCTGAATTCTTGTGAGATTAAATGACTTTGGTGCATAGATCTTCAAGATCTGGGACTTTAACACCATTAATTCTGGATGGAGTTGCACTATCCCAACCAGGCCCGGAGCAACTTGGAGATTTTCCTGAACTTGTGATTCCTGCTCAAAGAGCAGGTAGCAGTTACAGTTAGGAGAACATTTACACAACTGTGTGCCATTTCACCATTTCCTGATCAAGAGTCCCTCTGCTGAGTCATTTGAACCCTGATCATCTCAAGTTTGGAACTACCCTTGAAAAGCATTTGGAAGTTGCAACTGGTGCAGACTGTGGCAGTAGGGGCAGTCTTTGGGGACCCCAGAGTGATCCATGTTATACCACTATTCTACAAGCTGCACAAGTTGCTGGCTTTCTTCTGGGTACAATTCAAGGTGTTGGGTCCAAGCTGTCTCAGGAACCCCAATGGGACTAGCCTACTCCAATTACACTAGAGGTAATTGATGAACCAATAAAAGGTACCACTTCACTTCTGTACATTCTGCTCCTTTCTTCCCCATCTTTAACTATAATTTGTGTTTTGATTATTATTACAATTATTTGTTTTTTTATGATTTTATTGCCTTTAATGTTATAAGCTACCCAGAAGTGCCTGTGAGATGGGTGGCAAATAAATAAACAAATAATAAACAAACAATTCTTAGATGAAGATTTTTTTATAGTACATTCAGGTCTCTGGAAGTATACTTCCCAAATGCATCTTTTTATCTCCCAACCAAGCAAGCAGAAGAAATAGATGAACTATTTGCTAATCATGAATAAAGGCAAATATATGTGTCCCAGTCAAATCTGGGTTGATCACTAGGACCAGAGGTTTACTCTTGTGAGCTGTTGGACTTGTGCTGCAGCCCATCTATTCTGTGAGTTGTATTTATGTGAAGCCTTCCTATTGGTTGGTTTGTGATGATTGGCTGTTGTTTCGTCGTGCTGTCAAGTCCTCAGGTCCTAAGTACCTGACAAACTGGTTGTAAATCAGCAGTCCTATTGACTGACAAGGGGCCTGTTTCCCAGGCTTCAACCATTTCCATGGCTATCTTTGTAATTAATGAGTAGTTCACCTTTTTTCACCTTTTTTCCCTTAGGAAAGGGAAAATATTCACCTTTTTTTCCCCTTTGGAAAGTCTGGATATATATATATATATATATATATATATATATATATATATATATATATATATATATATATATATATATTTCACAGACGAACACAATACAGAAGCCTGATGATGGCAGATGAGATTCTGCTGAAACGTTGCTACAACTTTAAAAGCACAACTATAATGACATGGGAAAATACCCGAACAAAGCTGAATACCATACATGTAAGTATCCGCGAAAACTTAAGAAAACAAATATATATTGTGTGTGTGTGTGTTTTTTTTTTCTTAAGTTTTCACAGATATTAATGAATTATTAATGAATATTAATGGGGGAAATAATTGATAACAACATAAAGATACTTTTAGTAGCAATATATACTACCAATGGAAAACAAGAAGAATTTTACAAGAATTGCATAAGAAAATGATAGAATTGGAATATGATAATATATGTCTTATGGGAGATTTTAATGGGATAGTAGACACAAAATTAGACTATACAACACAGAAAGCTAATAAACAAAATAGAAAGATCTTTCTTCAAAATGATAGAAGAACTAAGCATTAAAGACGTTTGGAGAGAAAGAAATGCAAAGAATAGACAATATACTTTTTACTTCAATAGACACTCATCATGGTTAAAAATAGATACGATTTGGATGTCAGTGGAATTAATCTCTAATATACAAGAAGTTAATATTGAAACAAGTACTTGGGCAGACCACAATCCAGTATGGATTAAATGGCAAGGACAAAGGAAAAGATCTAGATGGACTTTGAATCACACAATATTTAAAGAAAATGAATTTACACAAAAGATGGAAAAAGAATTTGCTTTTTTCTTCAAAGAAAATAACAAGGACACCTCATTGCAAAACTTATGGAATACCATGAAGGTCTATGTCAGAGGATTGATAATAGACTATACAAGGAAAAGAAATATTTTTAAAAAGATGAATGCAACGGATATTAGAGTAAGACTACAAGAAACTTGAAGGGAACTTATGTTTTTTTATATATATATCCACAAAAAATGATATCAAAAGGCAAATGGACATAGTTAAACACAAAATGGGGTTGATGGGAAAAGAAGAGTTAGCTCAAAAAATTAGGAGTGCCAAACAGAATTTCTTTGAAAATGCAAATAAACTGGGCAGATGGTTAGCATATAAATTGAAAAGAGAGAGAGAAATGAAACTGATAATGCAATTAATAGATGATTAAGGAAAGATCTGTAATGGGAAGGATGAAAAGAAAAAGATAGTACAGAAATATTATGAAAAATTACACAATTAAGAGAATATTGATGAAGAAAAGGTTAAACAATATTTGCAAAGGACGGAGGTACCCCAAATACTTGAGGAAATTAAAATAATGTTAGAAGGGAAAATAACAATGATGGAATTAACTGAGGCACTAAAGAGACAAAATACTGGAAAGGCACCAGGCTCTGATGGGTTACCAGCAGAATTTTACAAGACTGTACAGGAATCTCTAAGTATCTTAATGCTTGAAGTGATGAATGAAGTCTTGTCAAAAACTAAAATACCCAACTAATGGACAGAGGCTTATATTACTCTCATACCAAAAGAGGACACTGACCTACAACAAATTAAAAACTATAGACCTATCTCCTTGCTGAACTCAGATTTGAACAATTTTATACATACTGATCAAAATGGATTTCTGCCAAAGAAGCAAATCAAAGACAATTTGAGAATAATTTTGAATACTTTGGAATATTATGAAACACATCCTGACAAGCAAATGGCCTTGGTATTTTTAGATGTGCAAAAAGCCTTTAATAATGTAAATTGGCAGTTTATGATATCACAAATGGAACAAATGGGCTTTGGTGAAAAGCTATAGAGACAATATACTATAAGTAATCTGCCAAAGTAATGATAAATGAGGACTTAACAGATAATATTAATATTAAAAAAGGAATTAGGCAAGGATGCCCGCTGTTGCCTCTGCTGTTTGTTTTGACTTTGGAGGTCTTAAATAGAAATATTAGAGATGATGGTGAAATAAATGATATGAAAATAAAAAAGGAATAAAGTTACAAGTGTTTGCAGATGATCTGGTTTTTATATTAGAGGAACATTAAAAACAGTGCTTAAATTGATAGAAAAGATTAAAGAATATGGACAGGTAGCAGGTTTAAAAATAAATAAAGACAAAACCAAGAATATGGTGAAAAAACAAAGAGAAGAATTAAAAGACAGACCGAATATCCAGATCACAAATAAAGTTAAATATTTAGGAATACAATTAACAGCAGGATGTGGAACACTCAAAGAAGATAATTATTATAAACTCAAACAACAGATTGCGATAGATTTGAAAAAAATGGCAAAATCTACAACTACTATATATCTAATTGGGAGAATATCTACAATCAAGATGAATATGTTACCAAGGATTTTACATTTGTTTCAGACAATTCCAATTAAACTAGGGAAAGAATATTTTGAAGATTTAAATAAAGTAATACTGAAGTATATATGGCAGGGAAAGAAGGCAAGAATTAAACTAAAATTGTTACAAGATGCCAGAATAAGAGGAGGTTTTGGTTTACCCAATTGGGAATTATATTACCAGGCGGAAACATTGATGTGGGTGAAAGAATAGTCTTAAGGAATACCAGATTGTTAGCATTAGAAGGTCATGACCTATTATTGGGATGGCACACTTTTTATGGTATAAGGAAAGTAAAACACATGGGTATTTTAGGAGACACTATATCCATGATGTTTCATTATTAATATGGGAGAAAAGATGGCTCTGTGGCCCCAAGATTTTGTAGAGTTGTTTGCAAAAATGAGTCCAGCAAATATATCTTCATTCATATAATAAACGCCATTGCAAAAACTAATCCCCCCATAAAAAACTTGGCTCAAGACCAGACTTATCCATACTGCAAAGAATCCACTCCCATGAACTCTGCACAGAACTCAAAAACCATCTAGACAATGGAGAAAAGGAGCTGTACATTGACTACCGTGCTGATTGCATCAAAAGAAAATCACACAACCCGCAACTCTGCATCCAACCCTACCTTATCCAATCCACCAACACTCAAAAACTAGACATACATGCCCCTAACTACCTCTATTCCAACTACAACTGGCCTTAAATGCAAGCTACTCAATGCAAGAAGCCTTGTAAATAAAATACATGAATTTCTCCTCTTACTAAATATGGCTAAATTCGACATCATATTTGTTTGTGAAACATGGCTCAATGCATCTCTCCCTGACTCCATTACCACAGTAAGAGACTATCATGTTTACCGATCAAATCGTGAAATCCGTAGAGGAGGTGGTGTTGCTATCTTCTATAAAAAGTCCCTACATCTAAAAAAACATCTAAGTTACCCAGGAGCTTGCTCTTTCTGAGACCATAGTCTGTGAACTGTCCTTAAATATCACATTTCAATTTTTACTATGTAACAGAGCCCCTGATTATGACATCAAACATGTAAACAAGTTAAATTCATTACTGACATGGGCAACATCCTGCCCACATACTTTTATCTTTCTTGGTGACCTCAATCTACCTCATATTAACTGGACCCTAAACGAATGTAAAACTGAACCCATACATGCAACCTTCTACAAGGCTGTAACAAATCTGGGACTGGAACAACTAGTAACCAATAATACTAGACTTAACAACTGCCTCAATATCATCTTCGGCAATAGTTTGAATTCAATTTACAGAATACAAATTAAAAAACCCTTTTCCAATAGTGAC
The DNA here is from genome assembly GCF_049901715.1 of Pseudonaja textilis. Lineage (NCBI taxonomy): Eukaryota > Metazoa > Chordata > Lepidosauria > Squamata > Elapidae > Pseudonaja > Pseudonaja textilis. The sequence continues at coordinate 76,180,587 of NC_142008.1, forward strand.
CACAACATGATTGTCTTTTGCCTCAACATATGTCCACACAAAAATCATCATAATGACGGGATCCCCAATTATAACTTCAAAAAGGGCAACGATGATCTTATAGACAACGATCTCTCATCTTTCTTTTTGTTTAATAAAGTTTTATTGAGTTTTAACAAAACAAATAAAAAATCTTATTTGAGTACAGCATGGTTCCAGGTTATCACATTTCCATACAGACACAATTTCATATGCATAGTCATCTTATGTATTCAACTTCATATCTTATTACTCTTTTTCCAACTTCTCACTATTTCTCCCTTTACTTCTCTTAATTTTCTTTTATGGTTCTCTCATTTTCTTCTTATTCAATTGTATTTCTTTTACCTAAATTTCTATATCTTTTTATTCATTGTACTTATACTTTTGTCTGTCTTGTTTACAATTTCATATGTTCTCTTCCAACATTCTTAAGAAGCAAAATTCCCCCTATGATTGCCAATCGAAGTGCAACACCTTTAAATCTTATTGTTATTATCATATGAAATCTCATTAAACATTGAATTTGTGCATTCTAAAATTATAACATTCAAATTTCTAATATCTATTTTATATCAAGTAGATCTCATCATTCAGACTCTGCTTGGTACTTCCCCTTGAAAACGTAAAAAGAAAAATTCTAAAAACATAGCAAAAACTATATATATATATAAACATTAGTAAACAAAATAGTTATTCAAAATCATTCTAGTACTGGTATGAACCTTGTAAATCTTTCAAGTTCCTTTTCAATATCTATCAATCTTTGAGAACAATTGAAATGTTTCCTTCCCTTCTTCATTATTACTTAACTATTAATAAGCATACCATTGGATAGTCATACAGTTTTATCTTATAAATTCTTTACTATTAATAAGCAAAATAATTATTCAAATTCATTCTAATAACTGGTATAAATTTACTTATAAATCTTTCACATTTCTTTTCAATATTTTATCAATCTTTAGAAACAATTGCAATGTTTCCCTCTCTTTATTATTGCATTAATTATAAATAAACACACCATTACATAAAAATACAGTTTTATTTCATAGATTATTTATTTATTTCATTTCTAACTCATTACAGTAGATCTTCTTTCAGAAGTATCCCTTTAGGTACTTTTAGATTCAGGATACCTTGCTTAGATGTTCTCTGTTGTTTAGCCCGGTCTGTCCTGCTTTCCTCTTTGTCTTCCTCCTACACAATCTAATCCAGTCGGGTTCTTCTTTGAGGTGGCCATTTCTGACCAGCGCTGCAACCGCCTTTGGGAAAGGGAGTTTAGACCAGCCAAGGAGGAGATATATGGCTCCCCTCCACATGGCTAGCAATCTCCCCCCTCTTCACCACCTCTATGGGGTGGCTTCAGCCCCAAATCCAAAGGATCGGGGCGCTCCAGCGGCGAGCACAGATCGGAACCACGCACAATCGCAGATTTTGGTCTGTCGCTGAAGAGACCTCAACGATCCCTCATATCTTGATTGGCAACTTCTATTCACTGGTTGCAATACTGTTGAAGATCCTTACAGCATATTTTTACTTGAAGTCAGAAGGGTCATCAAACTATATAAACCAATAACAACTCCAAAAACCAGAAAAAACAAATTACACATAACAATAAGGAAGCTTCAGTCCAAAAAGAAATCACTTTGGCGGAAAAACAAATCTGGTCACGTTGCCAACTTCAAAAGCCAATACAAAAATTTATGCCACCAGATAAAGACTGAATGCACCAATTATCACATTAAAAAAGAGGAAAACCTTCTATGCACCAATTCCACCCGTGCTTTCTATAATTTTGTAAACAACAAAATAAAAGACTCAAGGACCATGCCATCCCTGAAAGGACCTAATGGCAAAGACTACAACCATGACAACATTAAAGCCAACCTCTTTAACATATTCTTTGGCTCAGTATTTGTAAACAGCAATGGATCATGCCCAGTATTTTGTAGTCAAACCACAGACAACTACAATGATGTAATACATATTGATTTTACAGAAGACAATGTTGAAAAAGCACTACACAATCTAAAACTATCTCTATCTATTGGACTGGATGGAATATGTGCCTACTTCTTTAAAAAGCTATCTACTGCCATAGCCGAACCTCTAAGAATAATCTTTGAAAAATCTTTCAGGACCAGCCTATGGTCACAAACCACGGTCATCCTCATTTTCAAAAAGGGAGACCCCAGCCTAGCTGAAAATTACAGATCAATCTCTTTATGCTGCGTCACCTGTAAAGTCATGGAATCAATTATTAAACAATCCATTATCCTCCACTTAGAGACAAACAACCTACTCTCTAATAAACAGTTTGCTTTCAGGAAAAAACTATCCTGTAATCTGCAACTCTTACACTGCAAAAACATATGGACTACACAACTCAACCAGGGCAAAACAATAGACGCAATCTACATAGACTTCTGTAAAGCCCTTTGATTCAGTGGTACATGACAAACTACTTCTAAAACTAAAATCTTATGGTATCTCTGGACAACTGCATAATTGGATAGATGCATTCCTGTCAAACAGGAAATGGCCAAAATTGGGAGCGTCCTATCAAATTCTGTACCTATCAACAGTGGCAATGTTCTAGGACCAACTCTCTTCATACTCTACATAATGACCTCTATGATCCTATTAAGAGCAACTCTGTTCTCTTTGCTGATGATGTAAAGCTATTCAACACCACAGACAAAAAGACCTCAACTATGTATCAGAATGGTCAAACAAATGGCAATTTCAAATCTCAACAAGTAAATGCTCTGTCTTACATATTGGCAAAAAAACCCATCAGAAAGTAAAATACAAGTTGAATAGTCAAGCCCTTGTGGTGGATCTAAACTCTGTCAAGGGTCTTGGAGTACTCATCTCAAATGACCTAAGTGCTAGAACCCATGGCAACCTACATAGCTTTTTCTCTGGTAATATCACACTACTAACTAGAGCATACAAAACATTTGCTAGACCAATATTTGAATATAGCTCATCAATCTGGAACCTGCATTATGTATTTGATATTAATACAGTTGAGAAAGTCCAGAAATATTTTACAAGAAGAGTTCGCCACTCCTCTACTCATTGCAGAATACCTGATGCCACCAGACTTGAAATTCTAGACCTAGAAAATCTAGAACTACGCTACCTTCAGTCCGATCTAAGTATAGTATATAAAATTATACATTGCAATGTCCTATCTGTCAAGAAATACTTCAACTTCAATCATAACAATACAAGAGCACACAATAGATACAAACTCAAGGTAAAACCCACCAAACTTGACTGTAGGAAATACAACTTCAGCAACAGAGTGATCAATGTTTGGACTACTCTACCTGACTCCGTAGTTTCTTTCCCAAACCCCAAAAACTTTAACCTTGGACTGTCTACTACTGACCTCACCCCTTTCCTAAGAGGTCTGTAGGGGGTGTGCATAAGCACACCAACGTGCTCACTGTCCCTGTCCTATTGTTTCTTTTTATTTTTCTTATATGTATCCATTTCATATATTCATAACTATGTTTATACTTATAGCTGTTATCTTATAATCGCTTGACAAAATAAATTAATAAATAGATAAATAGATAAACAAACAAACAAATAAATAAATAAAATAAAATAAGGAAACATCATTACATGAAAATACCAGTCTGGTTGTCAACTATAGAGGCATTTGTATATCCAATTGTTCATAAAATGGAACAAACAGTAATATATGGTGAAATATTAAATGAAGAGTGTGAACTCAAATCTAAGCAAGAACTAGAGGAACAAGAAATAGAGATGAATTGGTATTCATATGTGAAAGTACATTCTAGATATGATAAAGATCGTAGGAGAGAAGGATTTTATAATGAACTTACTGAATAAGATGGAATTTTGACAGGTACTGATGAGAAGGTGATTAAAAAATTATGTGGATATCTACTTAGAGTAAAATTAGAAGAAGAACAAGTAAAAAAACAATGATTGCTAGGGGAAAAAATTTGAATATGGGATAGATTTAGAAAGATGGCAGAAATTATGTTCTCAAAACTATAAAATAACAATGTGAACAGCATATAAAGAGAATTTGTATAAGATATTTTACGTGTGGCATCTACTTCCTGCAAGAATAGCAAGGATGTTTAATAACAAATCAGAGAAATGTTGGAAGTATCACCAGATACCTGAATCATACTATCACATGTGGTGGATGTGTGTGGAAGCCAAGAGATACTGGACTAAATTTCATACATGGCTGGAAAAAAATGACAAAACAGCATATAGACTCCAAACCAGAGATATTTTTATTGGGTACCTGACCTGAAGGATATAGTAAAGAATTTATATATCTGATTATGAATGTTTTAACAGCAGCTAGAAGTGTATTTGCCAACAATGGAAAAAGTGAAAAAATTCCAATAAAAGGGGAGGTGATTAAGAAAATAATGGAATGTGCTGAAATGAGTAAACTGACACTAGCAATTAGAGAGCAAGAAGACAAAGGATATTATAAAATTGGGGATTTATTTGATCAATGACTCGATAAGAAAATAGGGAAATATAATATAATATACATATACATATAATATTATAGTAAAGATAAGACAATGTAATGATATGTTATAACTGATTATAATGAAATGAATGGTATTATGAACTAGATTTTGTAAAAGTTGATATTTCCTTGAAAAGGTTGATGTGAATTTATAATTAAAGTTTAGTAAGGAGTTAATAATAATATAATATGCATAGTTGATTTATATAATATGAGTTTTAATAATGCATTTAGAAAGGAAAGACTGTTGATATTGTGCACAAAAGATATGTACCAACTGACACACTGTACACTGGAAAGGTGGTTTTATTTGATGTTTTATGTTTGTATTTGTTAATATTTGTTGTTAAATAAATAAAAAATCTTTAAATTTTTTTTAATGAGGATAATATTAAATCTTCATAATTCCTATCTATGCATGATCTGCATGATCTGCTAAATGTATACAAATTAAATACAAATTAAAAATTCCCATAGTAGAATAATGGTTCAAGAAGCAAAGACAGAAAAGGACAAATTTATAAGCCAAATTAGGAAATTGCAACTAGTTGAACTCAATTTCCTAAACTGCTGCCCTCAAAGATAGGAGACAATATCCCTCTCCACTGCTAGGAATTATTCAGTCTTACTTCAAGGCAGAGGCATTCCCAGCAAACATTATTAGTTGCGAGGAGACTGATATCATTTTAGGGTAGCGTTTAGCAGTTAAGACTGGTTTGGCAGACCAGAAGGTTGGCAATTCAAGACCCAAGTATCATGTAATGGGGGGGAGGAGAGCTCTTTTTTTGCCTCTACTCTTACCAACCTAGCAGTTCAAAGGCATGCAAATGTACATAGATAAACATGTGCAACTTTGGTGGGAACAGGGTTCCAGGAACCTTGGCATGTAGTCATGCTAGTCACATGACCATAGAAGCATCTTCAGACAATGCTGGCTCCCTTTGGCTGGGAAACAGAAATAAGCATTACCCCCTACAGTCAGAAATGACTAGACAGGGGAAACCTTACTCTTCTTACTTATATAGTTGTTTCCTTTAAGGTGTGTTTATTTTGTCACTCCTCAAAATATGCATTACTTTATATGGAATGTATTGCATGCTTACATCAATTTTGAAAAATCATGTTGGATTTTGTTAACAAATAACTATGAATTGGCAAAACATTTCCTGTTGTTCTTCAGAAAACAGATATGTAAGTTTTTATTTAGAGTGGTCCCTCTGTTTGATCATTTGAGTCAGTCTTGACCCTGGGTGACTTAACTTAATCTATACAGTTTTCCTGGCAATGGATTCCAACAAGAGATTTGACATTATTTTCTTCTGGAATGTTTTTATTTCAGTCTAGGCTAGGATGGCTAGGAGAAAGTGATGTGCCCTAAGTCATTTATGGGCGTTTTCAATCACTACACCAAATGAGTCCGCTCATTTAGGTTTAAGACACCATCATATTAAACAATTCTCCCCTGCATAAAAACTTTAGAAATACCACTCTTAGCATTACCATGTTACCTCTCTAATGAGTTTTTCCTCAGCTTCCTCTCTAAAGGAAAAAAATAAAAGCTTTGACTATCAAGAGTTTTTACCTAGAGTTAATAATGAAGCACAAAGTGAAGAAACAGAATTTGTGAACATTGTATTGAAGTTATCCTCAGATGTTTCTTGCCAAATGTCAATAGATTAAAGTTCTTCTCTCCATTCAGTCTTTCCCTACAGAAAATCTCTTTCAAAGTTATATACAAAAAATGTTTAATATAAAGCTTTTCTATAAATGGAAACAAAACAACAGCCGTTCAGAAGTGCTGCCAAAATACCTAATTTGAGTCAGTCTTGACCACTGGGTGACTTAACTTAATCTGCTACAGGTTTTCTGGCATTGGATTCCAACAAGATTTGACATTATTTTCTTCTGGAATGTTTTTATTTCAGTCTAGGCTAGGATGGCTAGGAGAAAGTGATGTGCCCTAAGTCATTTATGGGCGTTTTCAATCACTACACCAAATGAGTCCGCTCATTTAGGTTTAAGACACCATCATATTAAAACAGATTCTCCCTGCATAAAAACTTTAGAAATACCACTCTTAGCATTACCATGTTACCTCTCTAATGAGTTTTTCCTCAGCTTCCTCTCTAAAGGAAAAAAATAAAAGCTTTGACTATCAAGAGTTTTTACCTAGAGTTAATAATGAAGCACAAAGTGAAGAAACAGAATTTGTGAACATTGTATTGAAGTTATCCTCAGATGTTTCTTGCCAAATGTCAATAGATTAAAGTTCTTCTCTCCATTCAGTCTTTCCCTACAGAAAATCTCTTTCAAAGTTATATACAAAAAATGTTTAATATAAAGCTTTTCTATAAATGGAAACAAAACAACAGCCGTTCAGAAGTGCTGCCAAAATACCTATATTTATTGCATGTAACAAAAACCCTATGTTGAAAAAAATCAAGTAATTAGCACACCCAATTCTTTAAAATATGTGACATTTCTGATAAATCTATATTTGCAGCTAGTATCCTTATACTGAAAACTTGGAGGCTTGCAATATATAAACAATTTTAAAAAAACAATGAAAAAAACCTCAATGCAATAATAAAGTAATAGAAAAATAATCATGGTGAATAATAAATTTAATACCTATTTTTTTTCTTTCTATTTTATTTTAATGCCTTTTTCAAAAGTTTTTAATAAAAGACTGGAGAGCCATTTGTCCAGAATGGTACAGGATCCAGAATGGTACAGTATATGCAGTGGGTTGGAGTAGAAGACCTTCAAGGTTCCTTCCAACTTTGTTATTTGGTAGTCTGTTAATACACTTTATTGTGGTGGTCTCTCATGAAAAGAAGACACTTTGCAAAGTTGTCTTGGGATGAGAGCGCAGAGAGAACTCCGAAACTCTCTTTTATTAGAAGCAATCTTTGTTAACGTAGCAATTTTGTTAACGTCCTATCACAAATGCATTACATCACACATCATGCACTGATCATTCGCATAAAGCATACAAGGCTGCAGAGTTTAAGTTTGCTACAGTTCTGGTTATGAAATGGCAACAATTTGTCTTTGCTCCTTGCTTCGTGTTCCAGCCAACTACCAGAAGGCTCCGTTGTCCTAGCACGTACACAAAGAACAAAGAATCATAGTTCCCACATCTCCCCTGTTTTTCCTTTTTAAGAGACAGGGAGTGTTTTAGTCCCAACAACAGTCTTTGTCAGGCACATAGGCAAGAGTGCTATGCATGCTGATGTTATCCATGGCGTTCGTGACTTCTTCAACCATCACAAACATCTTGTCCTCGTCTGGGTCGTCACAGGTTGGCTCTCCTATCTCATCTTCGGATGGCAGTGGTTCATATGTGTTAGTCATTTGTTGATTCCAGAGAGCCATTACCTGCGCAGTGGCTTTTTTTCTCAGCCAAGAGGGATAAACTGTTAGAAATAGTGCGTACAAAAGATGGGTAATACACAGGGCAATGCAACACATCCCGCAGCAATCATATCAATGAGCGCTACAATAGCTTGCAAACCAGGCAATTTTGGGAACCAAGATCCAAACATGTCTCTAAAATCAAGACCTAAAAAACAATATTGTGCCCACTTAGATTCAGATAAGTGAGTGTACAAGCAAATGGGATTACATTTGTCAGTGGTACATGAAGTAGAGCTTGATTTAACAGTGATATTAATATTTTGAGGGCCTCTTACTTGAGCAGAGTCAATAGGTGGGGTGTACCAGTAGTTGTAAACAGTGATGGCCCCCACGTTAGTCCCGGACACCTTTTGAAAGAGATATTTCTTTTCCTGTAGATAAGATCTCTGCCAGCTGTGTGAGCCGCAGGTAACTCCTGCAGCGTCGTTAGGACCTTGACAAGGCAAGCATCAAAGCATACTGAGGTGTTGGTACCCCGAGTGACATTATGGGTTATGTACCCATTTTTTGTTTGACTGGTAGAGAACATTCCTGCAAGATCAGAACTGGAGCCACCTTTGTATGCATAGACATATAGGGATGCTGTAATGGGTCCCACTGCCTTGGGCTCATAGCACTGAATGCCTTCAGCAGTGTAACACCGCGCATATTGAGTGTTGTTATGCAGACAAGGGGAGACCGTCGTGGAGTTGCACTCAGGCTTCAAGGTATGATAGATCAGAGTGGATTGGGTTTCGTTCCGCTGCAGTAGTTTTGATGCAGGCATCGCAGGAGGATGGGGTGGCTGTCGTATTGGCAGGAACGATGTGGAAACCCAGGAGGCAAATGATGAATGCAGCGGGCAGCTTCATGATGCTGATGTAGGCAAGGCTGGTTTGGGTAGAAAAGGCCTCACTTGTCGTCCGGGGACCCAGGTGGTGGCATTGTTGTAGGAAACAGCTGCGTACCCTTGTCCCCAGGTTATAAGTTCAGCTGGCCCGTGCCATGTGGGATCTGGCAACTGTCAAAAGTAGACTGGAGGTCTAGGAGCATCCTTGGATGGAGAGCAAAAGTGTTGAGAGGCAGCAGAAGAAGCAGGTGTGCCAGACTCATTCAGGAAATTCAGTGTAAATAAGCACAAGTTAAGCTTGTTTTGCAGCGTGGGTAGCCCTGGGGTGAGTTTCCCCATCGAGTTTTGAACTTTGTCAAGAGCATTCTTTAGGGTCAGATTGGCTCTTTCTACTATGGCCTGCCCTTGAGAATTGTATGGAATGCCAAATTTGTGCAAAATGCCCCATTGTTTACAAAAGGTAGCAAAGTTGGTACTAGTATAGGCGGGGCCATTATCAGTTTTTAATTCTGAGGACTTTCCCAGGCACACAAATGACCGGATGCAGTGGTTAATGACATGTTGTGTGGTCTCTCCTCTTTGCGGGGAGGCCATGATGAACCCTGAGTATGTGTCCAGGGAAACATGGATATATTTCCATGGTGCAAAAGGCGCATACTGGGTTACACCCATTTGCCAAATTTGGCAGGCTTTTAAGCCTCTGGGATTTGCTCCCATTGGCAGGGCAGGGGCTTGCTTGCTGCAAGTAGGACATTGTTGAATAATTGCAGCAGCCTCTTGGGCGGTGATTTGGAATTCCTTCATAAGAGCCCTTTTATTTTGATGAAAATAGTTATGACTGTCCCAAGGGGTTAGGGGAGAAAGAGAAAGCGGATAGAATAGTAGCAGAGGGTGGTTGTTGTTAATTGCTGCAATGCAAGCAATTTGTTTGCTGGCAATGGCCATTGATCAACCCAAACAGGAATGTCTGTGCTTAAGGTCAAGCGAAGGGGAAGAGGGTGAGTCATTCTAGCTGCAATTTAGCACCAAATTGAGAGCAAGTCCCTCCCCCACAAATTAGGTGTGAAGGGGAGGATGACAGGCTTTATTTGTGCAGTCCCTGTGAGGTTTTCAGAAGTCACAGGAGCCAAAACTTACTGATGTGAGCTATTTGAATCCCTCCTACACCTCTTACCGATGGGGAGGTCTCTGTTTCCCAGTCTGTAGGCCACTCGTCAGAGCGTATCACCGAGACGTCAGCACCAGAGTCCAGAAGACCGGTGAAGCGGCGACCCTTGATTAAAGCCAAGAATGTGGGCTTAGTTTGGTGTGATAGATCTAGTGAGGGCAAGCACATCAGAGGGAAGTTGAGGTACCATGATCATTTTTGCTACAACATCACCCTTTTGTAACTTCGTTGGAAGAGTGGATAGCACAGAAAGGTTAATGGCTGAGAGTTTTGAGGAAGGATAAAGCAGATCGGGAACCACAGAGATTCCTTTGAGGAGGGCATGAGGGTGAGATTGTATAAGAGCAGTTTTATCGGAGGAGAAGGAGGCAGAAGGAGGAAGCTGTGCGCCGACAGAGAGTGGTAGATGGGGAAAGGATATGAGCACATCTTCTGCCACTGATAATTCATACACAGTGGATGGTATATGGGCAGCCTTGGGAGAGGGCTAGCTGCCGGCCCTCTACTCGTTTCCCGAGGGTTCAGTTTTTGATTGACATTGATTAGCCCAATGATAGCCTTTCTTACATTTCGGGCAGACTGTTTTTGGTCGAACATCTCTACTGGCGGAGGGCTTTGCCCCCCGCGGGGCTCGGCATTGTGATTTAAAATGGCCAGGCTTCCCACAATTGTAACAATTATCAGATGGCTTATTACCTCTGGTGATAGCTGCAGCCATCATTTCGGAAGTGTATTGGTGTGTTCCCACCACCCTGCAGGCTTGTAGGAATTGGGCTAGAGTGGCATCTGGAGAATTAATCAAGGGAGTAAGCAAGGTTTTACAGTCTGCATTAGTGTTCTCATATGCCAATTTAAGAAGAATTTCCTGCCGAGCCGCCTCATTTGCAATTTGCCTTTGTAGGGCCGTTTGGAGGCGTTCAATAAAATTGGCATAGGGTTCATTGGAATTTTGTAGAATTTTTGCAAAAGATTGTGCGGAGGTATGAGGGTCATCCAAGCGAGAGAGAGCAAGCAGAGCGGCTTGTGCAGAAAGGTTAAGAGCATTAATAGGGCTATTATATTGAGCTGCGGGAGCAGCAAAGGCACCCTCTCCTGCCAGTTCATTTGCAGTAAGATTCAGATTTTGAGCTGCCAATAGGCGACAATGATGGAGAAACTCCGATTGCCATACAACAAATTGAGTCCCTGTTAGAGTCATATGAAAAGGCTATGCCAATCAGCTGGGATCATTATATGGGCGTTAGCCATCATTCTAAATAATCCCATCGTAAATGGAGCCTGAATACCATACATTTGTACAGCTTGTTTGATATCCTTGATTGATTTAGCAGGGATGGGTTCCCAGTGCGGGACATTTTGTCCCTGCGCATTCTGCGCATAAACTGATGGGAATGCCGATGGGCAGTCAGAGTGATCTAACTCACCAGTTCTAACTCCTGCAGCGATAGCGGCATGAACTGCGCCCATAGGAGGGGTAAGGCAGGAGAGGAAGGCACAGAAGGGAAAGCAAGAGAAGAAGAGGGATTGGGTGAGGGGGGGTCAGGAGAAGGGGGGAGGTTTACCAACCTCATTTGCCTCCGGGGGCAGTCGGTTTAAGAGACACAGGCACCACAGCAGGGGCAAGAGTTGTACAGCAGTTCACATAGGGAGGGGGTCAGAAAGGGGGCCAAGTAGGGGTTGCTCTAGAGAGGAGAGAGCCTCAAAACCACCCTCCAAGCAATTAATATAGAAGAAGGGGCCCTAGGACTTGCATGAAGGTATTTTCCAATCTCCTTCCATACTGTAGTTTTGATACTGCCTTTAGCCGGATAAAAGGGCAGTGTTACCAAATGTATTCTAGGAGTTCCTCAATAGAGGTTTTTGGGAGGGGGCATGAAGGAGCCTCCCTTTTTAAAGGTAAAAAAATTTCGTTTGGTCAATTCTCTTATTTCCTGAATGTGAGCTGCCTGCTCCTTAGAGAATCTACCACCCATACTCACGAGGATCCGTTGTCGCCAGCGATTCAAGCGGATGAGGTGCACCAAGTCTATTCCAGGCGATGAGAATGGGTGTGCCAAAGACGATATCTCTTTTGAGTGGATCACGTCGGGGTCACCAGTTGTGGTGGTCTCTCATGAAAGAAGACACTTCTGCAAAGTTGTCTTGGGATGAGCGCAGAGAGAACTCCGAAACCCTCTTTTATTAGAAGCAATCTTTGTTAACGTAGCAATTTTGTTAATGTCCTATCACAAATGCATTACATCACACATCATGCACTGATCATTCACATAAAGCATACAAGGCTGCAGAGTTTAAGTTTGCTACAGTTCTGGTTAGGAAATGGCAACAATTTGTCTTTGCTCCTTGCTTCGTGTTCCAGCCAACTACCAGAAGGCTCCGTTGTCCTAGCACGTATACAAAGAACAAAGAATCATAGTTCCCACACTTTATAATATCGATAATATGAGAGGCAAGTTCAGAAAAGATGCTGAATAGATTTTAGATATTATTTTAATTTAGCTATTAAAATAGCAGTATCTAAAGATCTCACTTTCAAGCATAAAAAATAATATTCACAGAACTTGTCTTCAATAGATTCAGAAATGTGCTAATGTAGTTGTTCTACACTTTCAGAAATCAAATCTAAATCTAGGCAATTTCCTCCTGATACTTATAAATACAAGTAAGTATGGGATTTTCCATTTCTTTTTAATAACCATTTTTATTAAAATTGAGAGGGTTTTTTTTGTTTCCCTTACATTGCTGAAGTCTAACATTGTAAGGTGTTCTTCCTTCTCATGTACCAAGTATAAATCACTTTTTATCTTCGCGAAGCTGGGGTGGGCATGGCCTATGCATGACCCATCTGGCCCACGGGACACCGCCAACCAGAATAAACCAAGCTGATGATACTCACAGCATACCTCCACTGTCAGCACAAGCTGTATGGGCCAATCCGAGTGGGCTGACACAATCCCTCAAGTAACCTGGACCCATGCCATGATCACCAAAAACTTCAATTACACCTGGAAGCAGACAGGTAACCAATGCAACTAGTGGAGCAGTAGGGCTGTAGGGGCAATTCTTGAAACCCCCAAAGCTACCTACACTGCTACACTCTGTACCAGCTGTAGTTTTTGAATATTCTTCAAAGGTAGAACATATGTAGAACACATTACAATAATCCAGCATGAGATCACTGTGGACTGAAATCCTATATAAATGCAACATTTCTATATAATTTCTCAAATATTCATTTCACAAATCCATTTTAAAAACTTACTTCAAATCCTTTTATCATAGTTTATCATTTTAACTAATCCAAATCACTTCCTTGAGGACTCTTTGTTTAGTATTTTAAAGTTATCTATATAATCTTATATCTCCAAATTACTTTGTATTTTGCCTACCCCTTTCAGCATCAACCATCTCTTGAATATTCTGTCTACATATTACTGTTCTTCTCCAATTATCATTTTTATCATTAATCATTTATCCTTTTTTTAAAAAAAACCAACCTCCTTTTTTATTCTATGTAGCATAAAGTCCCACCTCTCCAGTCTTCTCAAGAAAGCAGAACTCTTGAAATAAAAGGCATTTCAAAAGGAACTTTTATTGGAAGACAGGGATAGCAGAGAAAGTGTAGGCAGAATCTCAATTTCCTTATTTATTTTTATTTTATTTTATTTGGTTTGTCAATTGCTTACAAGATAATAGGTATAGGTAAAAACATAGTTATGAATACATGGATACATATAAGAAAAATAAAAGAAATAATAGGACAGGGATGGTAGGGACATTGGTTTGCTTATGCATGCCCCTACAGACCTCTTAGGAAAGGGGTGAGGTCAATAGCAGAAAGTCTAAGGTTAAAGTTTTTAAAGTTTGGGGAAGAAACCACCGAGTCAAGTAGAGTATTCCAGACATTAACCACTCTGTTGATGAAGTTGTATTTCCTGAAATCAAGTTTGGTGCAATTAACATAGGGGGCAGTGCTCTAGGGGGCAGTGCTCATCTCCGTTACAAAGTCGAAGAGCTAGCGCTGTCCGAAGATGTCTCCATGGTCATGTGGCCCGCATGACTAAATGTCAAAGGCACACGGAACGCTATTACCTTCCCTTCAAAGTCCCTATTTTTCTAATTGCATTTTTACATGCTTTCGAACTGTGACGTTGGCAAAAGCTGGTACAAGTAATAGAAGCTCATTCCATTATGCAGTGCTAGGGATTCGAACCACTGAACTGCTGACCTTGCATATTCACATTATTTTAAGCAAATTAGGATCTAAAGTAGAAACTACCTTCAAATAAAAGTATTGTTGCTCACATTCCCACAGCATACACACAATGCAGATACATACAATTTAGTGGCGATATGCATTTCTGGTTATAATGTAAATCTGATAAATTATCTATATTCAATAAATATATTAATAGAATAATTCAGTAGTAGTCGTATTTTGTTACCCAGCAGTCTCTACACATTTCCTTTTACTTATTTGCTCTTGCATTTTAATATTTTCATTTGCTCACTGGAATTGTAGGAGATAATTCCTATTCTTATTAGACAGAGAAGAGCAAGAAATTGAACTGATTGGGAGCAAAATTAATGTATTTAATGAGGCTAGGCTAGAACTGAGAGTTGGTTGTGACTATATTCTAGACATAGCGAGGATTTAAAATATGAGTTGTGTATTTGTCTGTGTGTTTCTTTTGTGTCAGAGAAATCTGAAATAGTGGCATTAATTACTAGACAGTGAACTTGATTTTGTTAGAGCATGTGTCCCATGCTCTTTCTTTCAAAGGCCATGACAAAAGGATTCCTAACCTCTTTCAACATTAACAATTCTATAGTGGAACACAGCTGTTTTATTGCTGTCTGAGAGGCTTTGAAGCATATCTAAATTTAATGGAGAACAAAATGAGGAATTATAAATAATAAATGGTATTGGAAACAAAAGCTGTAGTAATCTTGAATTGGATAGCAATTCAATATCCTCCTTTAATATTATGATAATGAAATTTTCAAATATTCTCTAGTGTGCTAGTCTCACAAAATTCTGAAGATCACAGAATGGATTTGGACATTTCTCAAAATAACATTTTCATGAGTTTTCTACTTCTGTTATTGCTATCACCAGTTGACTAAGGCTACTAGCTAGAATGAGCAACAGCGAAGTCTTTTTCTATCCATTAAATTATTTATATGAGATGGGATGGAAACTGAGAAGTCCAGTTCTTTTAATCTATTGAAAATCTTGAGAAACTATAGCATTTGTAAAACATAGTGGTGAAGTAAGTAAGGTCACCAACGCCATCAAGGCCATGAAAAACGGCAAGGCAACAGGACCAGACGACATCCCTGCTGACTTCTGGAAAAAGGCACTACCGGGCTCGGCATTGTGGCTTTGCGAGCTGTTCAACAACATCGTCTCCACGGGAAAAGTGCCACACGACTGGTACCGCAGCATCACTGTTCCGATCTGGAAGGGAAAGGGCAGCCCAGCGGACTGCTCCAACTACAGACCGGTCAGGTTACTGTCACACACTATGAAGATCTTCGAACGTGTCCTTGATAAGCGCATTCGGGACATCGTCGACATCAGCGTCAACCAGGCCGGATTTATCAAGAACTGCGGCACCACCGACGCCATCTTCGGTGTGCGGATGCTGATGGAGGCTCACAGAGAGAAGAAGATCCCGCTCCACACCGCCTTCCTGGACTTGGAAAAGGCCTTCGACCGAGTCCCGCACGATCTCATCTGGTACACACTGCGAGATCATGGCGTGCCTGAGCTGCTCGTACAATGGGTCCAACTCCTATACAGATGTCACAAAAGCCGTGTAAAAGCGGCAGCTGGGATATCAGAGGAGTTTAATATCACCGTCGGCGTACACCAGGGCTCTGCTCTCTCACCACTGCTGTTCATTCTGGTGATGGACACAATTACACACGACCTGTACACGCCCGCCCCATGGACGCTGCTCTACGCCGATGATGTGTTCCTGGCTAACCTGTGCAAGGCTGAACTCAAGCACCTAGTCCAACAGTGGCACGACCGCCTCGAGCAGTTCGGGCTCCGGCTGAACCTAAAGAAGTCCGAATACCTGACCACTGACAATGAAATGACAGGCTCCATCCACGTGAACGGGCAGGAGCTACCGCGCGCCTCCACCTTCAAGTACCTGGGAACTATTCTTGGGGAAGAAGGCCTACTACAAACTGAGGTGGCAGCCAGGATCAACGCAGCGTGGGGCAAATGGAAGTCCGTCACGGGCGTCCTCTGTGACAAGAAGATGCCGATGCACCTGAAGGCGAAAATCTATAACTCTGTGGTGCGCCCCGTGGCCATATACGGCGCAGAGTGCTGGCCGGCGACCAAAGAAGTCGAAAGCAGACTCCAGATAATGGAGATGCAAATGCTCCGATGGTCGGTAGGCCTCACCCTACTCGATCGCGTCAGGAACGAAGAAGTGCGTAGACGGTTCAATGTCGTGCCCATCCCCACGGTCATGAGGCAGTCCCGGCTACGATGGTTCGGCCACGTGAGCCGCGCCAAGGAAGAATCTATAATCAAATCTGCAATGAAGGTGACTGTCGGAGGAGCGAGACCGCGTGGTAGACCTAAGCAACGCTGGATGGACACGATCAAGGCCGATCTAGAGATCGCGAAGGCAGACCCGACATACGTGGTAGACAGAGAGGTGTGGAAGCAGTACTTAAGGACATTAGCGGACCTCGCCCGAGCGCGAGACAAACGCTGAAGAAAAAGAAGAAGATAGTGGTGAAGTAAGTGGTAAAATATCCCTCCAAAACAATATAGACTGTAGTTGTGAACTCAGCAGGAAAGGATATAACAATATAAAAAATGTATAAAAATTTTGTATAATTTTTTTAGTTTTTTCCCCAATTTTTCTTCAATGTTAAATTTCTATCTACTTTTATTTCTTCTGTCATTAGTTACTGATTTTATGGGGTGAATAGAGAGAAAGTAAACATCCCACAAAACTTACTGTCAGGTTTCCAAGTGATGAAACCCATTCAAAAAGAAATAAACAGAGTCCATCTTCCAAAACAAATTTATTTTATTCAGGTAAGCATCAAATTGGCAAAGTCTTTTTGTAATTCTGGATCTGACACAAACCGGAATTACACCACATAATATTGTAAATCAGAAACACCACATAAAAGTCACATTCCCCAATAAAAAGAAATCAACATTTCCCGGCGTCTTCAAACTCCACCTCCAAGTTTCAGCAGGGACAGCCTCTGTTCCCATGGGAAAGAAAGTCACGTAGCCAAAATAATCCTCACTACCTAACCCACCTTAAGAATGTAGCGAGCCTGAAACCCTTCCCCCTTCCCCTAGCAAAGAGAAAGAAAGAAAAGGAATATATGTTTAAGATATAGAATTAAATAAAATGGCTACATATATGTCAATTTCGGGCTCAACACTTACTGTTATATCTCCTTCACAAATTTGATTGATCTGGAAATTCAACAAATAGATTGTGAAATGATGGTCATTCCTAATTACAGTATTTATCTAATGTACAATTTTTATTGTCTTGTATTCCCTAAACAGAAACTATTACATTATTTTAAATAAAGGAATATTTGATGTGTCTAAATAGCTAAATGGCCTATTATAACCACTATACTGCTTTGTTCTTCATGGAATAGTTTGAGATCATCCTTGTGTGAAGGGCAGTCTTTTAGCAGAACAATTTCACTGGCTCAGACTGTGTAATCTCCAAGCTAGTCTAAAAATAGATTTCTAGAAAATATGGAGGAAGCAATGAAAAGATCGGGAAGGATTTTGTTGCTTTGGGCATTTCAGTTTAGTGATTGTTTCAGCTTTAAATCAAGCATGTGAGGTGACTAATAATATATAACAGAAAGCCACAACAGATCTATTACATAAGGTAAATGTTCTTCAGAGAGTTTCATCTGTCTTAAATGATTAAGATCCTAGTAAGGTGGTGATAAAGATGCCTGCAGCATTACAAAACTAACTAGCAGTAAAAGAACCAGAAATCCATGGGAAATAATAGACAAGAGTATTGGGAGATTAATGAATTCGAAGACCCACTGAGCCATGAAATGTGATAAATTAAGATAATGTACAATAACCAGGAGGGCTAAAGTATGAAATGCTTACATTCAAACATAGTACGTACTTCTGCCCTTGTAAGAAATTAAATGGCACTTGTTTAGTGGAGTTCTTATAAATATTATATGTTCAATATTTATGAATATATAGTATGTTTATTCTGTTTTGGTGTTTGTAGACAAAATGTGCCATAATGTGGTTTAACATTCTAGAATGCCAAATTATAGGAGCTTAATCCAAAAAAAAGACATCAGTTAGAGAAAAAAATTGCTGAGTGGCACAACAAGCATGCCATCTATTTAATCAATAGAGTGAATAACTCTGCTTTCCTTGCTGTTTACGCTTTAGACATTCTTAATCAATGGATCAATTCAGATGCTTTTCCACACATCAGGACTTTTTCCCCCTTTGCTAAATGGGTATGGGTATGGCCAGTGTGTGAGGGTATGGGTATGGCCAGTGTGTTTTCCCCCTTTGCTAAATGGGCATGGGTATGGCCAGTGTGTGAGGCATCCACAGGCGGCAAGTTTGACACCCCTGCTCTAAAGCATCTGAGGGAAGGACAACAAACCAAGGAGAGATTTCCTGCTTTCAGTGTAACAGCTTGCTTCCTTGAGTGGTGCGTGCTCCATCACTGAGGTTTTCAAAAATAAATGGAAAACCCTTTGTTGGGATGGTATACTATAGGATCTCCTGATTGGGCAGGTGTTTGGACCAGAAGACTGCCAAGATCCCTATGATGACTTTATGCCCACTCCAGCTCACACTTTGGTTTCATTCCCAATTGCCTGGCCTCATTATATGGGGAAAAGCAAGTGGGGAAATGATAACTTGCACATCATAATATTTGTTTGTTTGTTTGTTTGTTTATGTTATATGCTACTCATCTCATTCTGCAAAGTGACTTATGATACTGATGCCTCCATATTGTCTAGCCAATGCAAATGAACATTGCAATGAATGTTTGCAATGAACAGCAAATGCCCAGACCGATAATTATACTCATGAAGGATCTGCACAATCTGGAAGTTTACAGAGGCAAGACATGAGAAATCATGGGCAGAATTCCCAGGCACAGGCAAGGGAATGAATGATACAAGAGGGTTGGAGGCCAGCTGAGAAGAAGATCAGATATTCTGTGGATTTTAGTTCCTCATCCTCAGGTCTTACTTGTTAAAAACCAGGCTGATACAGTATATGAGCATATTCTCCCATCCATTAACAGTGAATAAATAAGTTGCTTTTTTTTTCCTGTACCTCCACTTATTTGTTAAATGTTGACATATCTTGTTTTATTGCCCTCTCTATTGATTTTTATCATGCTTTGTTGTTGAAATTTTGTTTGTTTTGCCCAACTTTATCTGATAAGCTATTTTAGCTTTTACACCATTTATTTGTGCATTACTTTTGAATCCACAATCACTGCTTGCACTGGATTATGGCAAAACAAGATTACACTGACAATAGCTTGAAAAAGAGTTGAGAAAGCCTGCTATGATTTACATGCATTGCAGCTCTCTGGATATTCTATTCATCAGAATGCCAATAATGGATTGTGGATTCAAAATAGATTTGGAATCCATTATCACTCAGCAGTGCAGCAATGGATATAGAAGAATGGATATGTATGATTTGGGGCTTATTCTGAGAATTCCCAGATTGTTGATCTTGTGGGAGGAAAAATCTTATTGTTCATGTCAGAATTATTCAGTTTAAATTAACTCAGGTATTATTGGATGCCATATTATATTAGACAGTACAGTAGATTTAATTTTTACAACTTGATTGGAAGATTGTAAAAAATAGGATTTAATTTCAACCCAATTGATGTGCATTATTATCTGCTGCTGACTTCTGCTATCTAAGGTTCAGTGAGTTTGCATTTCTACTGTAAAATGCCTTTGTCCTTAGATTAATTAATCCCAATGATTTTCAGAAGGTGATAAGAATTCTGGTCCCCCAGTTTCTTTCTAGTTGAGTTACTAATTAGTCCTGCCTTAGGTTCAAAGTCAGTTGAGTGCATTGGCTGACAGCTTATATCGCCAGAATAATCTTGATCTCTATCCTATCTACCTTTTTGTACTTGAATACATTGATTTGATTCTGCCCTTTTAATTAATTAAAAGTTAATCCACTTCTTCCATATGACAACCTTTTAAATACATAAAGATTGGCATCATATCTTTAGTTATTAATTTCCTTTTAGTTAAAATTATCTAGGTCATTTAAACATTTCAACCATAGCATCTTGAATATCACCAACATTGGCAAATCAAGATCAATCAATTGCAAAAGACAGCTTTATCTAAAACAGCTTGCATCCTGCAATGACATCTTTAACTGTGTTTGCCTTTCTTTGGTTTTGGGAAGGACTTCATAGGTAGATAAAAATGCCAAATCTAATGTAAATATCTAGCTGACTGCACAATGAACCCTAATATAATAGAACAAAACCCACTCAGGTTCAAAAATGACTATCCCTCAAGGTTTTAATTTCTCCTTTGCAATGGTTAGAACAATATGGCCATCTGCAAAGTTCAAATATACATAAAGCAAGCTTAATTTGAAGCTATTGAATTTAGAAAGCACAAGTTAGAAAGTTTATTTCTCAGTTAACTAAATTAGTAACTGTCCCAATTCATAGTTTGCATCTATTAGCATACAATCCTCCATTTATATGATTTCTCTGGATAATTTTAATAAAAATAATTTTTAAGCAACAAAAAATTTAAAGAGTACAGATGGAAAATAACTTTTCTGTATGGGATCCTATAGATGCATCTTAGATTTTATTCAGGGCAAAATTTATTCAAAGCTCTTTGTGAAACATCTCACTCCTTTCAAAATTCTCTTTAACCTTTCATAGAAACTACTGTAAATGTTTCGCTAGATTAGAACTGTAAAAAATGTTAACTTTGGCACTCTATTGTTCTATTTAAAGATAACTTCATATAGACTGATCTACTTAAAGATTTTTTTAAAATCACTAGGAATCTGTAACTGGAAACATCTATGGATAGCTACTACTTTCTATTATCAGACACAAAAACTTCTACAGTTAGAAGATCATGAGGGTTTGATGCATTAATATTTATAGTACAATAAAGTTACAATTAATCTGAACTTTAAAAACAATTCAGTTAGTCATGCCATATTAAGAAAATGAAACAGATATAAATAAATTTGTGTCTAAAAACACTTTTATGGATCTTAGCTCAAGAAGTATATCATAGAAGAAAACTGGCAGATAAAGATATTGATTGATATACTTATTAGAAAACTATCAAGGAAAATTTAAAATGAAATAGAGCAATTAATTAACAATTGTTGTCAATGGATTTTATTTACAAATCCAAATTTCCTACATATAAAAGAGATGTAAAATGATCTATCTTAAAGGAATGGCCCAGAGATTACTAGGAAAAGCATAAATAGCATATAAAAATGACTTTCATGCTAAATTGTTGGATAAAGAAAAATGAAACATATAACAGTATTTCCCTACTGTGTAAAAATCCTAAGAAAGAAATTCCTATTGCTGCTATTTTAATGCTAAGTTAAAAGATGAACAAAATATAAAATGATAGCTTTTTTGAAATGCAGGCATCAGATAATTGTGAAGCTGTAAGCAAAAGAAAATCACTAAGGAAAAAATTAGAAGTTTAATTAACAGTATAATTGGGTCTGGAATTCAGTCCAGTCCTTCATTATAAGGTCACTCCAGCCTCCTAGTAATGAAAATCTGTTATTGCTATTACACACTGGCCAATACCAAGGCAAATCTTTAAAAATGACTGGGAAGAAATGTTAGCAAATAACATGAAGAAAGTTTAGCTAATTATATACTTTTAAAACAAATTATCTTGAAAGAATGTGATTTTATGTATTACTGTAGTACCAGTATGTTCTGCTTTGACTTTTATCTAGCATGTAACACACTATAGATTTGTTCAATCTGCAGAGATTCATAAAGAGAGTTGAACACAATGATTCCGAACTCAACATCTCAAGTGAGGAGGCTCCTTGAGATGGCAAAATGGGCTTGCATATTTCCATACTAGTTTGAAAAAAAAATAGGGAAAGGGGTTTACTCATTATTCTTACATTGTCATATGGACCTAATCTCTGCACACATTCATATAAAATTCATAATTATTTTTGTTTGATATACATTTTTAACTGGATTATAACTACAAGATAATTATGCATCACTGGCAGAGATGCCATGTAGATGTGTGACCAAATGGGTCAAAAGGAGTCCTTGACTTATTATTACAACTGAGCCCCAAATTTCCACTGCTAAACAAGCACTGCTAAGTTAAGTGAGTTTTGCCCCATTTTACAACTCTTTTGCCAACAAGATGTTTTGTTAAGTGAATTACTAGAGTTATTAAGAGAATCATGCAGTTGTTAAGCAAATCTGGCTTTCCCCCATTAACTTGGCTTGTCAGAAGCTGGCTGGGAAAGTTACACATGGTGATCACATGAACCTGGGGCAGTGCAACTGTCATAAATAGAGGCTAGTTGCCAAGCATCTTAATTTTGATCATATGGCTATGGGAGTGCTGCAATGGTCGTAAATATTAAAACCAGTCATAAGTCACTTTTCTCAGTGCCATTGTAACTTTGAATAGTGTGAATAAATCACTTTATAAAAGGACATAATGCCAGAAAGGTCTCTATAAATCAAATGAGATACATAGCCTACATAGCCCTGTTATTTCAGCTGCAAATTTCTCTCTCTCACTCTCTCTCTCTCTCTCTCTCTCTCTCTCTCTCTCTCTCTCTCTCTCTATGTGTGTTCTTAAAAAAACATATTACCATCTACACATGTAAAACTTTAGTATTTCTCTGCTAATAATTTTTTCCCCAAGCACTCAACGCTGAATTCTTCTGCCTTATTTTTTTCAGCTCACCACCTTGATTCTCTTTCGGTGTACATGTCATAATATATGATTTTGCTTACATTTCAAATTGACACAGCATTATCAAATTTGAATCTTGCAGATTATCCACACAAAGTGCATACAATCAACATTTCCTTGCAAATACTTTGCAAAGAAAGATTGGTACTAGCAAGCAAATTGTTTTCTAGGGAAGTTTGTGTGACATTACTGATCTCACTAAATTTCCCAGAAATAGATTGTAAAATTAGATGGCAACACTAATAACCAGCCTAGTAATATCAAGAAAGGGAAATAAATTAATGCTTTTTGTTATTCTGTTTTGAGGCATGCAAACAAACTAAAAACAGAAAAATAGACAACTTTAACAAAATCAGAACTAATTAAAGCAGTATAAAGATAGATCTGCTCTAATTCAAAGTACTGTCAGATCCCTATCATGATACTGCCATTCATGTGGGGAGGGAACCCAATTCTTTTACTCATTTATTGCTCTCATCCTGTTTCCTATGTATTCTGTAATTTCCCTAGTTTATAACTTTTAGCCTGTCACCTACTCTACCTGTACTTTGATTTACCTTGAGGAATGTACACGTGGGGGGGGGGATCTGTTTTCTCTCAGTTCTGAAGCCTCACAGAAGAAGCGCAAGGGAACGACTCCTTATCTCTTTCTCAGGATGACCATTTCCACAACATCTTCACACCTGTAGAATGGCTCATTCAATATCAGACTGAGGGGAGAGGTTTTTAACCACTTTATCCTAATGGAATTGCCTGGGGGGAACTCAGACCCTGCTTTGCATTTTCATGCATTCATTTCCTTTCAATAAAAGTTTCCTTTTGAAATTCTAAAGTTTTGAGAGTCCATGCTTTCTTGAATGGGAAGGAGAAGCAGGACCTTACAAGTACTCTTGTTGTCTTTCAACCTCTACCAAGCTGCAATTTATTTTGGTCAGATTTTGCTGAACATAAAAGTAAATCTTAAACTCATTGGCCTGCAGTTTGTAAGTACTCCAATGTGTGTTCTGAAAACATCATTCATGTTTATTAAGTTGTATTGTCAAAACTAATCAGTACTCACTGAATTCCTATAAATAGTACCACAGCTAATTCTTATTGTAGGGAGGGTACTTCCTGATTGGCAAATGATAAATATCTCATTTCCAAGTTCTTTGGAGAACTTGCTTTGGCAACAACAATGATTAGATAATAAGTCCAGAATTTACTTACACATTTAGTTTTCATTGTCCATTTCAGGTTAGCATATGAAGTCATTGTTATAATTATTATTGTGATCTTGAATCTTGAGGTATGGAATGGTCATGCTTTGTTTTAGCCATGCCTTAAATTATTTATTTTATACTATTTCTTTATTTAAACACTTTAAATAAAGCATTAAACCAGATTAACCCAGGGGTCCCTAACCGCTGGCCATTGCTCACTACTAGGCCTGTTTGGAACCATGTTGCATAAGTGGCCAACAAGTGTGCATGTGCATGTTCAAAGCTCCCCTCATGTGAGTGGCAGCTGCTTGCATTCACACATGAAGCTCCCCTTGCACTCATGCCTCCTGCTTGCACAAATGGAGCATGCACGCTTATCTGCGCCCACTTACCACTCTCAGGGAACTATCTTCTTTCCGCCCCGTTGGCCTGCCAAGCCAGACAAGTTGAGTTGCTTTAACTCCCCTTTTTTTCACTTAAAAAGTTGTTATGAAGTTCATTAACAATGAAATAAAAATTCAGCATATATTGATAAAATACAGTGTATTGTTTTTTAAAAAAATAAAACATTAGCATATGAAATTAGAAAATCAAATAAGTAAAACCAGTCAAAGCAAAAGGGGAACCTTGCTGCTTATATCCTAACAATTTTTATTGATTGTTTCCTAATATGATTTGATTGCTTATTGTACCCCATGACTATTATTAAGTGTTGTAGCTTATGATTCTTGACTCTTGATGAATGTATCTTTCTTTTAAGTACACTGAGAGCATTTGCACCAAGACAAATTCCTTGTGTGTTCAATCACACTTGGCCAATAAAGAATTCTAGTCTATTCTACACTGAAGTTGGAGTTCAATGGGCAAGGAATGCCATTAAGTGGGCCACAGAGAAGATCTGCTTTCATGTGGATAATAACCACCAAGCACAAGGGATGAGAAACCCAGTACAGTCTTATACATGTTTTGGGCTTTCAGGACTAGTAAGAACAAAATCACAATGCTACTCAATTAACAGCGGGGTTATATGCTCTGATTTGTCAGATACAGTCAAAATCAATCCATTTTATCTCTCACAGCTTCATATTAAATACCCCATTACCATTCTTCTTCAGAAAAGTTATACTATAGTGAATATTATCCATAGTTCATAATAAATGTAGAAAAACATAAAGATCCTGTTAAACCAAACCTTTCTACTGGGCACAACCCATGGGTACAATCCATGTGGTTTTATTTACAAAAGTAGAGACATTATACTTTTGCCGGAGACTCTGGTAGGGTTGTTTGCAGGGGTAGGATTCTACTGGTTTGGACCAGTTCAGTAGAACCAGTTGTTATGATTCTGCACAATTTGGAGAACTGGTAAATTGTGCCCCTAGCTGGTCCCACCTTCCTGCCCTGCCCACCCACTCCTGCCCCGCCCAGTTATTCCTCATTTTGCCCACCATTGCTAACCAGCCTTCACCCACCATTGCTGCCTGCTTTCACCGCAGCCCTGATCTCCCTGGGGAGTGAGCCTACAAGTGAGCCCCAGTTGAGTTGATTCCTGGGCCAGCCTAGAGTGCTGGGCTGTCCGTCTCCCCTCCCCAGACTTGCCTGGCTTGCTTCGCCATGACCTAGCTAGCTAGCTGCCCCCCCACTTTGCAAGGCCATGGCCATGCTGGCCGGGGGAGAACATTCTCTTTCTCCCCCCTGTTGCTGCTGGATCTGGCTGGGGGAACGCCCCAGTATGCTCCACTGCCACTGCCTCTGAAGCTGCCCAAGGAAATTCCCCACCACCAGCACATTTCCAGGACACACTGCCACTTCTTTCTCCCCGTGTGTGTGTGTGTGTGTGTGTGTGTGTGTGTCCCTCAAAGCTGCAACTGGGCCAAGCCAGCAAGCTCTCCTTGGCACTCCTCACTACTTTCATTTCTTTGTTTTGGAATCCTGCCTGGCTGAACAACAATTGCCAGCCATGGTGGAAGTGTCCCTTCGGGCGACCCCTCTCCTCCTCCTCCTCCTCCTCTCATGACCAGCAGCAGTGCTTGTGGTGAGTGCACATGCACATGGAAATGCTCCTCAAGCAAATACCAAAGCACAGAAAAACTGGGTGTGGAGCAGGCAGCTGCTCACTTGAGGAGTATTTGTTTCCCCGTGCATGTACAACCACCACAGTCACCAATCATGGGGGCAGGAGGAGGAGGAGGAGGAAGAGGAGAAGAATCACCTGGAGCAGCTCACAATCATTGTTCAGCCAGTCTGGATTCCAAAATGAAGAAATGAAAGAAGTAGCAAAGAGCACCAAGGGGAGCTTGGGGGGGAGGGAGGGAGGGAGGGAGGGAGAGAGAGAGAGAGAGAGAGAGAGAAGAGACGAGACATGGGGAGAGAGAGGGGAAGATAGGGAGAGGGAACATTCTCTTTCTACCCCAGCCATGAAGAAGCCACAGGGCCATGGCAGTGCTGGCCAGGAGAGAAGGGAATGTTCTCTTTTTCTCCCTGATGCTGCTAGATCCGGCTGGGAGAACACCCTGGTGTGCTTTGCTGCTGCTGCCTCTGAAGCTGCCCAAGGAAATTCCCCACCACTGCCGTGTTTCTACTGCCACCTCTCTCTTCCCCCCTCTCTGTGTGGGTGTGTGTATATTAGGATTATGTAATGTGGAGGGAACCACCACCCTGTTTCCCCACAACAAACACCCCCTGATGGTGGACAGTTCTTGCTGACATATCTTAAACGGACATACGTCAGCATTCACGGGCCCTTGTGGCCACCCCCTTTTTACCCAGTCCAGCAGGGCTCCGAGATCGCAGCTGATATCTCCTCCCCTGGTCGGTCCCAACGGACCTAAACCGTCCCGTAGAGATGGTGATAGCAAGGGGTGCATTTTGTTCATCCCAGGGACATCGCAAAGTCCCTGGTTGATCCAGGAGAAGCCTTTTTACCATCGACAGAGAAGCAGCCATTAAGCTGCTGAAGCTGGGACAGCTCCAGAAGGAAGAGACAGAAAGAGAAAGTGTATCGGCTGGTGTGGACTTTTTTTTTTTTTTTAGATATAAAGATGAATTGGTTTTCATTTGCGCAAATGCACTCAAGGTATCTTAAAGATTCTAAAACAGAGGGATTTTATGATAAATTGACTGACTTAGATAGGATTTTGACAGGTACTGATGAAAAAGTGATTAAAAAATTATATAGTTATTTACTGGAAATTAAATTAGAGGAAGAACAAGTTAAAGAAACGATGATTGCTTGTGGGAAGAATTTTGGATATGGGATTGATTTAGAGAAATGGCAAAAATTGTGGTCTCAAAATTATAAAATGGCAATGTCAACAGCATATAAAGAAAATTTGTATAAGATGTTTTACAGGTGGCATTTTCCCCCGACAAAAATAGCAAAAATGTTCAAGAATAAATCTGAAAAGTGCTGGGAATGTCATCAGATACCTGGTTCATATTACCATATGTGGTGGACTTGTGAGGACGCTAGAAAATATTGGACTAGAATTCGCATATGGTTGGAAAAAATGACAAAGAAACATATAGATTTGAAACCAGAGATTTTTTTATTAGGAATCTTACCTGATACATATAATAAAAATTTGAAGTATTTGATTGTAAATGTATTAACAGCGGCTAGGATTGTATTTGCTAAAAATTGGAACAGTGAGAAAATACCATCAGAGGAAGAAATTATTAAGAAAATATTGGAATGTGCTGAAATGAGTAGATTGACATTTGAAATTAGAGAACAAGAAGATAAACAATTCTATGAAGTTTGGGACCTTTTCTATCAATGGCTAGATAATAAAATATAATAATAGAACTTTTAGAAACTTACGATATAATGAATATATACTTCTTTTTTGTTCTTTTTCTTTGATACTATCTTTACAAAATTTTATTAAGATAGACTTGGTATGACTTTATGATTCGTTGTAAAATAAATTAAGTAAATTATAGTTATCTTGTTAAAGTATGAATTAACAAGATTATAGTCCAATGATTGTTTAGTAATGATATCAGGCTATATAAGTGTTGATTGATAATATGAGCTATTATGTAATATAACTACAATGGAGACTATGAAATGGATGCACAAAAAAAAGTGGTAAACCAACCGATACACTGTCTGTAAATTTATGAAGGAGGATGATGCTTTTATGTTTTATGTTTCATGTTTTATGTGTTTTTGTTCATTGTTAAAGTCAATAAAACTTTTTTTCAAAAAGAATACTGCCCATCTTGTCATGAGATGGAAGAGAACCTGTGGAGTTTGTTTATCCCAAGCAAAAATACCCAATAGGGGCTTGTGGTCTGTTATCAATTCAAATTTGAGTCCATATAAGTATTTGTGAAATTGTTTGATGCCAGTGATGATTGCTAGGACCTCCCTGTCAATTTGACTATAGTTTTGTTGTGCAGGTGTTAGAGTCCTTGAGAAGAATGCAACAAGAGCCTCATAACCATTAGGCATCCTGTGACTCAAAACAGCCCCTACTCCATTGGAAAAAAAAGCATCACAAGCCAGAACCAGGGGAAGGCATTCATTGAACTGGATAAGCACACTGACTGATGTGAGCAAGTCTTTAACAGCTCTGAATGCGCCGACTTCCGGTTGTCGGCTTCGGTGACAGCAGGGATTCGCCTTCTCTGTGATCCCTGCTGTGCTAGCCGCCTTGGTGCCTCCGATCCTGACGGATTTGGAGGCTAAGGCTGCCCTGTTGGGGAAGCTGAAGATAGGGGGGATCCGGACAGGGATGAGGGGCATTGCAAACCCCCCCCCCAGCCGGCAATAACCCCCTTCTCTCAAGACGGTGCAGCGGTGGTCTTTTATGGCCACCATAAAGAAGCCAGAAATTGGATAAAGAATGCGCAGGAGGGAGAAGGAGTTTTTTTTTTAAAAGAAAGTTTTTTCTTGGTCGAACTGGGACCCTAAGGACATATTTAACACCTGGGAAAGTAATGACTTGGAAGCTTTAATGTTCCCGATTGATGTTTTCAGCTGCGAAGAAAAGTGACGAAAAGGGGAAGTCACTCTCCCTCCCTTATGGAATTAACAAATGGACAAGGGAAACCAGCCTTTTGATAGAAGGTAAAACCTATATTCCTTTGTTATAAGTGGGAAGGGAGAGGCTTGGGAAAACAAATTTTTACTCTAAGACTTTGCTGGAGGAGATGCCTTGAAGATAAAGAGAATAGAAATTAATTCTAAGAAAGATTTAAAGCACAGATTGGACGTTTCTGCTTTCCCTAATTTGACTTCACTCCTAGAAGAGAAACTGTAAAAAGAAGAAGCTTGTACTCTGCCTGGACTGTTTGATGACTGTGGGATTTTGGGACTTTTGGGAACTGTTTTAAGTTTGGAAATAACTGATTGGCTTAATAATAATAAGAGGATACAGAAAGAGAAGAAGAAACAGTTCAAAATGGCTCTATCTCTTGATGAATTAAAAAAACAATATTTAAAAATAAAGAAAGAAGGCAAAGATGTTATGGGAGAAGCCCTTTGTTTTCTAGATATGGCGCTTGTCATGTGTCAGCAAATTAAACAACAGCTGGAAGAAGCCGAGGAAGAAGAAGCCATTTTTAATGAACTAAACGGTGTGACTAAGAAAGAAAGGAGAAAGAGAGGAGCGAAAAGGAAGGACTTAAGAAATAAAAAAATGCTTATGAAAGAGAAAAAGAAGATGCAAAAACAACAGAATGCTAGAAAGCAAAAGGAAAGAGGAATGCAACAGAAAGGGGAAATCAAGAAGGCAGAGGTTTGGAGAGGAGGGGGTAAAAAGTTTAGGTGGGCTAAGAAGGAAAGGGAAAAGGGGAAAAAGTTACAAAGGTATAAGACAAAATGGAGAAAAGGAAACTTTTTTAGGGATAATGGGTAATATATGGGATTTTTTTTTTTAAAAAAGGGGGATTCTGCAAAGTGCACATGAGTATTGTAATAGTGATATTTGTATTATAAGTAGATAATCAGAACTTTTTAAGATCTAATAAAAAGACTAAAATATCAAGGTATAACTTTAAAAGGTTTAATAATGAATGATAATAAGTTTTAATAAAATACTAAAGGGAATGTTTAAAATATTAGTTCGAATATAGAGTTTAATGGATTAATGTGTTGATTGTTATGGATTTATTATTGTAGTGTTGGTTTTTGAAATAGTAGAATGTACTAAGCAGAATCTGATTGGGATTTAGGTGTTATTTTAAATTTTAACTTAGGGGAATGATAGAAAGGCATCATACTCTGATTAGTGATTCCAGGGGAAACTATTCTTTCTTAAATTGAAAATGAGACAGATGTAAATGGAGAAATGGACAAAAGATATAAAAATATTTTTTTAAAAGCAAGATTAAATATATAAAACAGAATTAAGATGAGGCAAAAGTGGAGAGGAGTTATATAATAGATATAGAAGGTAAATAAGATGGGTAATGGTATATAAGAAGAGCGTGAATTCAATTGAGTCCATACAAAAAGAGGTAATCTGGGGCCAAGTTACTTTCTAGAAGAAAGTTTTATGTTTTTATGTCTATGTCTTATGTGTGTGTGTTTAATTAAGAATTAAATAATAAAATCTCGGAGGAAGACTAGATGAGAATAATTATAAACAAGCCAGAGGAAAATATAAAGTTGATGACTGGATAGCAGATAAATCAGAAAGGAAATATGATTGAATAATGATTAAAGAGAAACAATGTGGAATTTGGTAAAGGAATTTACGTGTTTATATGGAAATGGGATAAATTATAAGTACGTGATATAAAGCAATATGTTACCTGCCTTGTAAGGATCTACAATGGAAAGAGGTTTTATGTTTTTAATGTTTAATGATGTTTTGTTTTGTTTGTTTGTTTGTAAAATCAATAAAACTTGTTTAAAAAAAAAAACAGCTCTGAATGCATTAGCCTCTTTCTTCCCCCAAACCCAGGAAGATCTAAAAGTCTGTATAGAAGCTCTGTTACTGAGGCCTTGTGAGGAATGAAAATAGCATAAAAGTTCAGCAGGCCTACGAAATCTTGCAATTCAGTTCTGTTGGCTGGTATGGGTGCGTTCTTGATCACCTCAACTTTCACTGTCGTTGAATGTAATCCAGCAGCATCAATCAGGAACTCCAGAAACTTCACTTGAGAGACCCCCAAATGGCACTTGCTTTTCTTAAGCTTTAGGCCTGTGTCCTGAAATCTCCTAAATACCTCCCTTAGATTTTTTAGAAATGTGGTCTCATTGCTAGCTGACACTATTATGTCATTGATGTATGGAACAACTCCAGGAATACCCTGTAAGAGTCATTCCATCAGGCTCTGAAAGATCCCAGGGGCTGCACTTATCCCAAACTGTAACCTGTTATATTTTAATGCCTCCCTGTGGATAACTATTGTCTGAGCCTCTGCAGTGGCTGAGTCCACTGGGAGCTGTTGGTAAGCTTGTGCCATGTCAAGCTTAGCAAAAAATTTGCCATTACCAAGTTAGTGCAAACGATATTGTACAACAGGGATTGGGTATGCGCTTTGTTGTAGTGCTAAATTAACAGTAGCTTTGTAATCGGCACACACCCTAATTGACCTGTCAGCCTTTATGGGTATCCCTATTGTCTCCCATGGTGAGTGATCTACCAGTTTTAATACCCCTTGAGTGATAAGCTTATCAAGCTCAGAATCAATTTTTGGGTGGAGTGTGAAGAGAACTTGCTGTGCTTTCAGTCGTCTTGTGGCTTGTGGGTCTAAATTAAGTGGCTTGTGGGTCTAAATTAAATGAAATTGGTTTCCAGTTGTATTTTTCCAATTCATTGTTAAAAACAATAGCAAATTCCTTTGCTAAAGTGTCAATGGTGTCTGACAGTTGGCTGTCAGTGGCATGAACTGCACTTATGGCAAGACCAAGGGAATCAAATCAATCAAGGCCCAGAAGGCTGGGCAGTGCCCTCCCAACTACTATGAGTTGGACGTGACCTTTAAATTGTTTAAATTCTACTGCTACCTTGTTGCTTCCCAAAATGGGAATGGCATTTCCTTGGTAATCTCTAAGTTTGAGGGAACAGGGTCTCAATCTTTTCTTTGACATCTTGGGCACCAATCTTTTGATAGTTCTCCAAGATACCAGAGACAGGAAGACCCTGTGTCAACCTCCATTTGGCAGTTTTGTCCTTCTATTTTAACTGTTAGAAAAAAAAATCTGAATGGACAAGTTGATTTGCCCTATTCTGGGGTTTATTGGGTAGTTATCCCTTTGGATTGTGAAACAATCCTCCCCTTGCTTAGAGAACTTCCTGGAAGTTCCCTTGGTGGGCTTTGCCTGAACCCTATCATCTGGCAGAATGGCTCTGCACATTCTTGCTAGGTGGCCTCTTTTCCCGTAGCACTGACAGTTTGCTGTTTTAAACCTGCAGGTTGCACATAGATGATTACCTCCGCAGCCAATACATGTTTGTACCTGAGGGGTTTTGCTGATGGGCCATTTGTTACCTGACGCCGTTTTCAGCCGATGTATGTCATCCTCACCTATTGCATCATTGTCTTCGTCAGAAGCTTCCTCATGGTGTACAACTGTGGCTTTTCTCCAAGTGCTTGGGCTGCCAGTGACATGAATCTCCACAGTTGATTTATTTGACAGCTCGGCAGTGCATGCTTCATCTAGAGCTGCTTCAAGTGTCAAATCTTGTTTTTGCTAGCAGTCTGCGTTGAATATGTAGGTCTCTTAGCCCGCTCATTAGCCTGTCAAGGAGGACATTGTGTAATTCTTTAAAATCACAGTGTAGGGCAGCCGCTTGAAGTCCCGTCATATATCCATTCACTGATTTGCCTTCCACTTGGTCTTGGTGGTGGAAAGCATGCCGGCGGGCAATCCATGAGGATATTGGAGCATAATAGTTATTTAGCTTAGCCATTAACACATCCCAGGAAACTATATTAAGATGCTGAGGAGCTAGGAGCACTCTAGCAATGTCAAACATTTGTTTGCCACAGAAGTTTAAGAACAATGCTCTTCGCCGGCTGCTTGTTAGGTCTACCAGATCATTCACATCCAGTAAACAGTCAAATCTGTCTATGTATGACTCCCATGTTTCTGTGGCTGGGTCAAATGATGAAAATGAGTTCAAAGCTGCCATTCTGACAGGTTCCACAGAATCACTGTTTCCTTGAGCCTGGATGGCTGGTAGAAGTGACTTTTAGCCCCTCAGAGTGACTCACTTTTATGTGCCTTAATGCGGAGGTCTTTAAGCTCACTTATTGCCTCAGGAGGTGGTTAAATCCCACTTTTGTCATCAGTGCTCAGTTCTGGGAAACAAGCACACACAAACAGAGGTGAGGCAGCTAGTCAAGGTTGCTCAGGCTTTATTTAAAACTTTGCGCACTTTAAATGTGACTGCTCAGCTCAGCTGTGAGGCAATAGCTATGGGCCTGTTTGATAGCTCCTTTTATACTGAGCTGCCAGACTGGCAACCAATCAGGCTACGGCTGGGCGCCCCTGCTGGAAAAGACCAGAGGGAGAACTAAAGACATAGCAGCAGGGATGCCTGATTCAGGAAAATATGCAACTGTATGCAATTTCATAAACATTTATGCCTTAGTACACTTTTTGAGCTTTTTGTATGTAATTTTTGCCACAGAAGTCAAGAACACTAGTGTCCTACTTTTCACCAGTTTGTTCTCCTTTGCTTATTCAGATATATAATAGTAGATGTAAATTCATTTGTTATGAAATCAACCAATATTTATTTCAAATAATAGATTGTGCTTTTACATGTAAGTCTTTTTATGAAAAAAGTAAAAATCTTATCAGAAAAATAAAAAGATATCTCAGTATAGAACATATTGAAGATTTTATTGTGGAAAATTTGGGATACTATCACATTTTGGCACATTGACAATGTCCTCATATAGAGAATTTGGCTGAATTAGAAAGTAGGAGAAAACATTCATAGTTTCAGTAATGGAACTGAGTCAGCTATAAGTGGGAGTTTATAAAACTGAAATTAAACACAAGGAGCTTCAGTAATAACCAAAAAGGAGCAACACAATATATTCTACAATTTGTAACAAGTGTGTTACAATTATCCAGAAGCAAAAGTGAAAGCCTTGCATGAGTGCTACATGGATCCCGTCCCTGCTAACTTCTGTTTTATTTCCAAAGGCATCTCTTTGCAGTCATGCAAGCCCTGGAATAGATAACTTTAAGGAGTGGCCACAGATACAACAGGTGCACACATACTAAATCAAAATGTTTTCTTTATTTTGTATCCAAAAAGGTAAAAATCCCTACTAGTAGCTTGGGCTTTGCATTTCACTATCATCATCATCACCACCACCACCACCACCATCATCTGCATGTTTAGTACAGAAATACATACTGACCAAATGGGTCCCTTTTTGAGTTAAGTAATATTATGCATGAAAACTATAATTGGTTCCATCACATCCATTTTGCACATTGCTTTCTATTTTTCATTATATTTTAGAAATCCAAGGTAGTCAGACAAAGATATTTTGGTGAAGTGAAGTAGCATTGTAATATCATGAGTTAAAAATCATGAAATCACACCAGGAATTTTCTTTTCACAGTTAATCTAACTTGTTTATTGTGAAATACACTTAGTTAATATCTGCACATATACTGACCTAATTTATCCCACATGAATAATCTATGATGCAAGCCTAGTACTTCCAGACCTAAAATCAGTTTGCAGCTCCAGTATTTGGCAAGTTGTCACATTGAGACTTCCGGTTTGTTCCTTGTCGGAGTCGGAGCAGAATCCGCGATCGTGCGTGGTTTTGCCTGAGCTCACTTGCTGGAGGGTCCCAATCAAGACCAGACCAGTGGGGTGGTGAAGAAGGGGGAAATCGTCTGGAGAGTTGAGGAGAGTCACAACTCCCCTCCCTGACAGGAAAATCCCTCCCAAAGGCAAGCTGTAGCGGTGGTCCTAAAATGACCACCACGAAGATAAAGAACACTCCAGGAAACGAAGTTTTGTACTGGAGCAGAGAAGTAGCGAGCAGAGTGTGAACCAGGCAAAGGACATCACTTTTGAGGTACCCTGGTATTAAAATAAAGGGCTATCTTGGAGGGAAGTGTGTGGAAGGGATGACCAAAGAAAGTGAGAAAGAAATTGGATCTTATAAAACTTGGATTGGATTAATTTGGAGGAGAAAATTTAAAGAAAAATACTTTAACACAACAAAGGTTTAGAAATTGAACTGGATAACTATTGAATTATGGGCACTTGAAGGGCATAATTAAATGCTGAAATTGAGTGTGTTGAAAAGAAAGGAAATAATAACTAATGACTGATGATAATAATTATTATCATTTATTATTGATAATAATAATTAATGATTAGCAAACTTAATAAAAGTATTATATTCAATAAAGAAAGTTAAAGGTAAAAAGACTCAAGAGTGCCATCCGATGGTACAGGAAAACTTCAGTACATTTTAAAAAGTGTCTGGTCTTCTCAAGAGTTTGGATTTAAAAGAAAATAAAAGAAATTTTATTATTGTTATAGAACTATCTGAATAAAGACTCAAGAGTATGGATTGTTGAAAATAAATTCAAAAGATATTGGTTGAAATAATATACTGGACTCTGGGATTGAATATATCTATTAAAGAAGAGGATTTTAATTATTAAGGAAGAGGAAAGAAAAGGGGAAAAAAGGAGAAGATATAATGGAGAAACTGTTGATATAAGATTGGACTTACAAGAGTCAAGATTGGATTTGCAAGATATAAGACATGATAAAAATTAAACTTGAAATGTGCAATTACTGTATGTACTACAGAAAATAGAAATGGGGACTCAGCATACACAAGAACAAAATAAACCAGAAGGGGAGTAGTTCTATAAAGAAGAAGCCAACATTGAATGACAAAACGAACAGAAATTATTTAAGCGGAGGGGGGAAGGATTAAAAATTTGTGGTCTTATGGGATGATAAAAGGGAGAATGGTTCAGAAAATGGATAAAGGGAGAGGAAAAAAGCAGAAAAAGGAAGGACAAAAGAAAAATCAAAAGAGGGAGAGAGAAAAGTTTAATAACTGTAATGAGAAATGGAGGGGAATAAGAATGGGGAAAAAGGGAATTAAGAGAAAGGAGCAGAAAACAAAGAGGAATAGGAAACGAACAAGGATGAAAAGAAAGTACATTGTCCAAAGAGTGACAGATAATGGGTGAAAAAAAAAGGATAAGGAAGGACATTCCACAAGGTAATATGTTGTAATGTATAAGAATATATTGAAAATAGTATTTTGTAATGTATAATGTATATATTTGTAATGTAATGTATACATATTTGTTTTCATAGATTTTCACGGCTACAGGTATGTAGGTCTTGTGTGTTTGGGTCTTTTCCCGTGTAAGATTAAGAGGATCTTAATGGCGACGTTTTGGCAAGGTCCCACTTGCCATCCTCAGGCTGGTGCTCTCTGCTTTGTGCCAGTGCAAGCAGTGTGTGATTGGAGCTGCCATCTCTCTATAAATACTGTGGGGGAGGGCTGGTGTGCTGGGCTGGTTGGCTGCGCTGCTGCCTCTTGATTGGTTGATGGAGTTGATGTTGGTATAATGGGCTGTGTGATGGCCTTGTGAGTTTTGTTGTGGAGATATCCTGGATCTTGTGCTGTAATCTCTTGGGTCGTTTGTTTTGTAGTCATCTTTTTTCCATTAGCCTCCCGTGTTTTAATGGCTTGGCTAATGGATTGTGTGATGGCCTTGCGAGTTCTTTTGTTGCGGTATCCTGGGTCCTGCGTTGTGATCTCCTGTTTTGATCTCTTTTCCATTAGCCTCCTGTGTTGTAATGGCTTGGGTAATGGGTTGTGTGATGACCTTGTGAGTTTTATTGCTGTGGTATCCTTGGTCTACATCACAGCCACCCACTTAGGATATCACATCAGAAAACTCAAGAAATTACACCACAAGAACTCAAGAAGTTGCAACACAGCAAATGACCCAGGAAATCCCAGCATAAGACCAAGGATACCAAAGCATAAAACTCATCACACAACCCATTACCCAAGCCATTACAACACAGGAGGCTAATGGAAAAGAGATCAAAACACAAATGACCCAGAAGATCACAACGCAGGACCCAGGATACCACAACAAAAGAACTCGCAAGACCATCACACAATCCATTACCCAAGCCATTAAAACATGGGAGGCTAATGGAAAAAAGATCACTACAAAACAAATGACCCAAGAGATTACACATAAGATCCAGGATATCTCCACAACAAAACTCACAAGGCCATCACACAGCCCATTATACCAACATCAACTCCATCAACCAATCAAGAGGTAGCAGTGCAGCCAACCAGCCCAGCACACCAGCCCCCCCCCCACCAGTATTTATAGAGAGACAGCAGCTCCAATCACACACTGCTTGCACTGGCACAAAGCAGAGAGCACCAGCTTGAGGATGGCGTAGTGGGACCTTGCCAAAACATCACCAAGATACTCTTAATCTTACACTGGAAAAGACCCGAACACACCTAGACCTACATATAAATATACATATACATATACATACATACATATATATATATTTGTGTTATATACTAGATAGGAAGATTGATATTAAGGTAGAATGAAGCTGGCTAGCTCAAATTATTAACCAGAGGGGACAATTATATTTACAGATAAAGATTGATAAAATGACAAATGTGACAGAAAAAAGTAATATGAGAAATGACAACAGAAATGAGATGAGAATTTTAGATAACATTGTAAAATTAGATACGAGAATGTATTAATATAACATGAAGTGGAATTGGATAAGATAAGCTTAATATTTAACAATAATAAGGATGATGCAATATGAAACTAAATAGCTTTAATGAATAGGTAACCATGGTCATGTTTGTTTTGAGATGTGAAACCTGGAAGCAGACTCCTTGTCAAATGAGAATTTTTTATTTTAAAAAATAAAATAAAAGCAGGGAGAAAATTGAATAATGGAATTTCTAGGTATGTTTAACTGATATGATGGTAGGCATTTGGAGAGAGTTTTGAAAGGTTGAAATTAAGTATTGAATGATTATGAATTAATGTGAAATATATGCATTGAAAGATATGATTAATATTATTAATTTTGTCTATACTAAAATGTGTGATATGTTGATGCCACACTGTTAATATATTGTTGTGCATATGCAGAAATTTTTTGGGAAAAATAGTTGTCACATTGAAAAGCAGCAGTGCTCAAAGTAAAACAAAATTAACTCACAGTGATTATTTGAATGCAAATAACGTGATCAATTGAGCAATTTACTCGAGCAAAACGTAAATCTTGTGCAATGAAGAATTTTTCTTAAATTGCTCTAGGGAAATATCTGTGAAGAAGTCTCTCACTCAAAATCCAATTTTGAGACAGAAGTAACACCCCTCTCTCCCAGCCCCATTTATATTTTAAGGAATTTCTTAATTTCATAGATGTACATTAAACTGGTCAGTTAAATGGTTTTGGTTTATTTCAATAAGCTAAGCTTCAAAGTCTTCGTAATAAGTAAGGTCTTCTAGTGCAACCTTCCTCAAGCAGGAGACCCTATCCCATTCCAGACAAGTAGCTGTCTAGTTTCTTCTTAAAAGCTTCTAGAGGTGGAGCACCCACAACTTCTGGAGGCAAATTGTGAGGTTAATTGTCCTCACTGTTAGGAAATTTCTTTTTAGTTCTAGATTAGTTGTCACCTTAATGAGTTTCCATCCTTTGTTTCCTGTCTTGCTTTTTTGGTGCTTTAGAAAATAGGTTAATCCCCTCTTCTCTGAGGCAACCTTCAAATATTGGAATATTTCTATCATGTCATCCCTAATCCTTTTCACTAGACTAGACATACACTATTCCTGCTGTTGTTCTTCATATATTTTAATCTCCAGGTCCCTAATAATTTCTGTTGCATTTCTAAGTCTCAGCATCTTTTTTATAATACAGTGACCAAAACTGGATGCAGTATTCTAAATGTGGTCTTACCAAGACTTTACAAAGTGGTACTAATACTTCATATGATCTTGATTCTTACCACTGTTAATGATACCTAGGATTTCATTGGCTTGTTTAGCTGCTGCCACACAAGCCAGCTTATATTTAATTGACTGTCCACTAGAATTCCACGATCCCTTTCACAGTTAATTCTACTGCTACAGACTAGATGAAACTTGGCTTAATGCTAGTAACTGTGAGATGGATTGTGGAGTCCTAGTAGACAATCACTTAAATATGAGCTAGTCGTGTGCTGTAGTTGCCAAAAATGTCAACATAGTCCTAGGCTGCATTAAGAGAGGATAGAATCAAGATCACATGAAGTGTTAATACCACTTTATAATGCCTTGATAAGACCACACTTAGAATATTGCATCCAGTTTTGGTCAGCATACTATAAAAAAGATGTTGAGACTCTGGAAAGAGTTCAGAGAAGAGGAATAAGAATATTTAGGAGGTTGGAGGCTAAAATATATGAAGAACAGTTACAGTATTGGGTAAAAAAGAACTAGGGGTGACATGATAAGAGTGTTCCAATATTTGAGGGGCTCCTAGAAAGATGAGTGGGTTAAACTCTTTTCCAAAGCATCAGAAGGAAAGATAAGAAAAAATGGATGGAAACAACCAAGGAGAGAAGCAACCCAGAATCAAGAAAATTTCTAATGATGAGAGCCATCAACAATAAAATAGCTTGCCTTCAGAAGTTGTTTATGCTCCCTCACTGGAGGCTTTCAAAATGAGACTGAAAAGTCATTTGTCTGAAATGGTCTCCTGTCTGAGCAAGGGATTGGACTAGAAGACCTTCCAACTCTATTATTCTATGTTCTAAACAAAAAAAAAAAAAACCCTGCAAATAAACACCATAGAAGTCAAGAAGGCTTCTATGTTCCTGGTAACATAATACAAAACCAGTGCAACAGCAATTCATTATGTAAAAATGAGAGCCATCTAATCTACAAGAAAATAACTACATATGCCAATTAAGGCTCAAAGCCATCTGCTCTTTCAGTATTACTTGCTGTCTCTCCATTTGGTGTGAGAAATTAAAAGCTGTTTTGTATGTGCATGCTAAGACCAAGCATATTTCCTCTCAAATGTATTTACCATCATAGGGAGGCCTTAGGTCAAAGTGGTATTTTTTATCTATTGGTTAACAAATATTATTTGTGTAATATATTTATAAGTTTGTAACTGTACTTGTACATTTCTGACTGTTAAGGGGTATTTTGAAATA
Source organism: Pseudonaja textilis (assembly GCF_049901715.1). Lineage (NCBI taxonomy): Eukaryota > Metazoa > Chordata > Lepidosauria > Squamata > Elapidae > Pseudonaja > Pseudonaja textilis. The sequence continues at coordinate 76,220,975 of NC_142008.1, forward strand.
CACTGGAATATCAGAGCACCACCACTTTAATCCTGCTGTACCTCTTTTTTTCCAAGCCTAAAAACAAGGCTACTTTAAATTTGTACCATTTGTACCATGCTGATGCTCCTACAAAGCATCTCTTTAGTTTTTAAATCAGATTTTAAACAGTTCTAGGTTGTAACTGTTAGTCACAGTAAGAGTTTGTAGAAACTAGCCAGGTTTGGGGGAGGGAAAGAAAGAAAAGGAAAGGAAAGAAAAGAAGTCCCAAGAAAAACAAAGACTTCAAAAATTAAACAATATCAGGTTAATTGTGATTCCCTCCATCTATTTTCTCTTTCTGTGATATAATCAGCAACTTTAAAGGTCCTGCTAATATTCCATCTTAATCTAGAGAATTGGTAACCATACTCCTCCTTTCATACAGAGGCAAAATATTCAAGTTTTGATTGGAATTCAATAGTGTATAGTTTTCATTATTTCCTAGTCTGTTTTCAATCTTAGTTAAAAGCCTAAAGGATTTATAGCCCAATTTGTGAATGGCCACCATGTCTTTTCTAATTAAGTGTTTAATATAGTTTAATATCTTGCCACTGCATACACATTGCCACTTGACAAACATGATAAGATACACTGGGGTTTTTTTGTTGGGACATCCATTAAAGACAGCTCTGTCCCCAATGCTGTTGCCATTTAGGTTCCAGATAAGCATGGCATTGTATTAATGTGATTTTTATGTAACTATTGAATAAATGTTTCTCTTCTCTCATTTAGTTTAACAGAAATATATAAAATTATCTTTAACACTATAAGAAAAGCTTTTATTATGTAGAACTTTGGGTTTCAGTTTTATATTTTATATTGATTTACCTGGAATAATACTATTAAACAAAATGCAATTTACAACGTAGAATTAGGCTGTAATGTTCAAGATGTATCTCATTTTGCACCTCAGCATTCAGTACCACAAGTATACAAGGCTGATCAGTATTGTTTTACTATTAGTAAGGTTTGACACTACCTGCAATGGAGATATGTTGATGAAGATGATAAAATTAGCTGAGAAAGATAAATTAACCTCTTCGATCAGAGAAATATAATCTCTACATTTATGGCTGATTGGAAATCCCTTATACACTTTTTGCATAAACAAAAAATGCACTTATGATTTGTGGTTTTGGTGAAAGGAAAAACTCTGGATAATAGGAAAGTGTGAGTTTTCTTTTGTAATCACAGAATAAGAGATAATTTTGTAGTTGTACTTACGTTTGCTGCATTGGTGGAATGAGGAGAGCCAGAAATAAAGCCAGAATTTAGATGCCCGGGTGGATCACTGCTTAAGTATGAGTCAACAGTGTGTTTCAGCTGTCAAAAAAGCAAATGCAGTCCTGAGCTGCATCAACAGAGGAATAGCATCAAGTTACAGTACTGTTCTACTGTATACTGTACTAGTAAGGGCACAAGTGTATTACTGCATCTAGTTTGGGTCACCACAATATGAAAAAAATGTTGAGACCCTAGAAAGACTGCAGAGAAGAGCAACAAGGGTGATAAGTGGTCTGGAGATTAAACTGAATGATGAAAGTTTAAGAAAACTAGGACACTTCCGGTTGTCGGCTTCGGTGACAGCAGGGATTCGCCTTCTCTGCGATCCCTGCTGTGCTAGCCGCCTTGGTGCCTCTGATCCTGATGGATTTGGAGGCTAAGGCTGCCCTGTTGGGGCAGCTGAAGATAGGGGGGATCCGGACAGGGGTGAGGAGCGTCGCAACCCCCCCCCCCCAGCTGGCAATAACCCCCTTCTCTCAAGACGGTGCAGCGGTGGTCTTTTATGGCCACCATAAAGAAGCCAGAAATTGGATAAAGAATGCGCAGGAGGGAGAAGGAGTTTTTTTTTTTTAAAGAAAGTTTTTTCTTGGTCGAACTGGGACCCTAAGGACATATTTAACACCTGGGAAAGTAATGACTTGGAAGCTATAATGTTCCCGATTGATGTTTTCAGCTGCGAAGAAAAGTGACGAAAAGGGGAAGTCACTCTCCCTCCCTTATGGAATTAACAAATGGACAAGGGAAACCAGCCTTTTGATAGAAGGTAAAACCTAAACTCCTTTGTTATAAGTGGGAAGGGAGAGGCTTGGGAAAACAAATTTTTACTCTAAGACTTTGCTGGAGGAGATGCCTTGAAGATAAAGAGAATAGAAACTAATTCTAAGAAAGTTTTAAAGCACAGATTGGACGTTTCTGCTTTCCCTAATTTGACTTCACTCCTAGAAGAGAAACTGTAAAAAGAAGAAGCTTGTACTCTGCCTGGACTGTTTGATGACTGTAGGATTTTGGGACTTTGGGGAACTGTTTTAAGTTTGGAAATAACTGATTGGCTTAATAATAATAAGAGGATACAGAAAGAGAAGAAGAAACAGTTCAAAATGGCTCTATCTCTTGATGAATTAAAAAAACAATATTTAAAAATAAAGAAAGAAGGCAAAGATGTTATGGGAGAAGCCCTTTGTTTTCTAGATATGGCGCTTGTCATGTGTCAGCAAATTAAACAACAGCTGGAAGAAGCCGAGGAAGAAGAAGCCATTTTTAATGAACTAAACGGTGTGACTAAGAAAGAAAGGAGAAAGAGAGGAGCGAAAAGGAAGGACTTAAGAAATAAAAAAATGTTTATGAAAGAGAAAAAGAAAATGCAAAAACAACAGAATGCTAGAAAGCAAAAGGAAAGAGGAATGCAACAGAAAGGGGAAATCAAGAAGGCAGAGGTTTGGAGAGGAGGGGGTAAAAAGTTTAGGCGGGCTAAGAAGGAAAGGGAAAAGGGGGAAAAAGTTACAAAGGTATAAGACAAAATGGAGAAAAGGAAACTTTTTTTAGGGATAATGGGTAATATATGGGATTTTTTTTTTTAAAAAAGGGGGGATTCTGCAAAGTGCACATGAGTATTGTAATAGTGATATTTGTATTATAAGTAGATAATCAGAACTTTTTAAGATCTAATAAAAGACTAAAATATCAAGGTATAACTTTAAAAGGTTTAATAATGAATGATAATAAATTTTAATAAAATACTAAAGGGAATGTTTAAAATATTAGTTCGAATATAGAGTTTAATGGATTAATGTGTTGATTGTTATGGATTTATTATTGTAGTATTGGTTTTTGAAATAGTAGAATGTACTAAGCAGAATCTGATTGGGATTTAGGTGTTATTTTAAATTTTAACTTAGGGGAATGATAGAAAGGCATCATACTCCGATTAGTGATTCCAGGGGAAACTATTCTTTCTTAAATTGAAAATGAGACAGATGTAAATGGAGAAATGGACAAAAGATATAAAAATATTTTTTAAAAGCAAGATTAAATATATAAAACAGAATTAAGATGAGGCAAAAGTGGAGAGGAGTTATATAATAGATATAGAATGGTAAATAAGATGGGTAATGGTATATAAGAAGAGCGTGAATTCAATTGAGTCCATACAAAAAGAGGTAATCTGGGGCCAAGTTACTTTCTAGAAGAAAGTTTTATGTTTTTATGTCTATGTCTTATGTGTGTGTGTTTAATTAAGAATTAAATAATAAAATCTCGGAGGAAGACTAGATGAGAATAATTATAAACAAGCCAGAGGAAAATATAAAGTTGATGACTGGATAGCAGATAAATCAGAAAGGAAATATGATTGAATAATGATTAAAGAGAAACAATGTGGAATTTGGTAAAGGGAATTTACGTGTTTATATGGAAATGGGATAAATTATAAGTACGTGATATAAAGCAATATGTTACCTGCCTTGTAAGGATCTACAATGGAAAGAAGTTTTATGTTTTTAATGTTTAATGATGTTTTATTTTGTTTGTTTGTTTGTAAAATCAATAAAACTTGTTTAAAAAAAAAAGAAAGTTTAAGAAAACTAGGCACATTTAAACTAACAAAAACAAAGCTTAGCTTTGATGGGCTGTCTGCTAAAATAAAGCCAGGTCATGACACACACTTGAAAGTAAATCAGGAAGCCTGTAATTGTGGAGTCTCTCTGACAAGAACAAAGACTGCTTATTCACAAGAAATATGCATGTGTAAAACTTGTAACAATTCTGGGTAGTTAGAAAGCTGATAAAGGTAACGGAGTTAGGCAACTTGCAGACCTCAGCTAAAAGTTAGGAATAGAGATGGCCTGTAGCAAATAAAATGTGTATTAGATAATGCCTGGAGCATTCATTAGCCAAGGTTTGGGAATAGGGACAGCTAGTGACCAATAGAACAAATTGTAGAATTATTACTAAAATGTTTATTAGATGATATTTCTTATTATCCTTCCTTGACCCGCCCTCTCCTTTAGTGAAAATGTATAAAGCTTTCTTATTCCTTGGTTCTTAGCATTTTGGCCAGGAGCCCTTTTCCTTGAAGTACTCCAATAAAAAGCAATCAGAAACCCTGCACTTTGTGTCTGGCATCCATCATTGGCTTCAGCACCAGGGGCAGACCCGAACTGGGGACAACAGCATGACATAATAGCTGTTACAGTGAAGAAGGCATTGATTTATTGGGAGTATTTACGAAGTCTATGAAGAAACAGAATAGAAAGAATTGGTTTTTTATATTCTAGTAGGGACAAGAATGATAACTAAATGGATTAATAAAATAAAAGTCTGCAGCAATTCTCAGTCATCCAGGTCATGTTGTCCCAAAGGTGCTTTTTCAGGAGGCAATTGAACTTGTTTTTTCTCTTTGAAGACATTTTGCTTCTCATTAAAAAAGCTTCTTCAAACCCTTACCCATCCTTTTTTTTAAGGTCGTTGAAATGTTCAAAAACAATAGTATTTAGTATTTATTTGATTTGTCAATTGCTTACAAGATAAAGGTATAAGAATAAACATAGTTTTGAACACATGAGATAGATACTTATAAGAAAAATAAAAAGAAACAATAGGACAGGGATGGTAGGCACGATTGGTGCGCTTATGCACGCCCCCTATAGGCCTCTTAGGAAAGGGGTGAGATCAATAGTAGACAGTCTAAGGTTAAAGTTTTTGGGGTTTGGGGAAGAAACCACAGAGTCAGGTAGAGTATTCCAAACATTGACCACTCTGTTGCTGAAGTTGTATTTCCTGCAATCAAGTTTGGTTTGGTTAACCTTGAGTTTGTATCTATTGTTTGCTCTTGTGTTGTTAGGGTTAAAGCTGAAGTATTCATTGACAGGTGGGACATTGCAATGTTTGATTTTATACACTATATTTAGATCAGACCGGAGGCAGCGTAGTTCTAGGTTTTCTAGGTCTAGAGTTTCAAGTCTGGTGGCATAAGGTATTCTGCAATGAGTAGAGGAGCGGAGAACTCTTGTTGTGAAATATTTCTGGACTTTTTCAATTGTGTTAATATCAGATACATGATATGGGTTCCAGACTGATGAGCTGTATTAAAGTATAGGTCTAGCAAAAGTTTTGCATGCTCTAGTTAGTAGTGTGATATTACCAGAGATGAAGCTACGTAGGATTAGATTAACAACTCTTAATGCCTTTTTGGCTATGTAGTTACAGTGGGCTCTAGCACTTAGATCATTAGTGATGAATACTCCAAGGTCCTTGACAAAGTTTGGATCCTCAACAAGGTCTTAATTATTTAGCTTGTATTTTATTTTCTGATTTTTTTTAGCCAATATGTAAGACAGAGCATTTATTTGTTGAGATTTGAAGTTGCCATTTAATTGACCATTCTGATACATAGTCAAGGACTTTTTGGAGGGTAGTAGTATTGTCTGTGGTGTGGAATAGCTTTGCATCATCAGCGAAGAGAATGCAGTTGCTCTTAATATGATCACAGAGGTCATTTGTGTAGAGTATGAAGAGAGTTGGTCTTAAAACACTGCCTTGAGGGACACCACTGTTGACAGGTACAGAATTTGATAGTTACAGTCAGTGTAAGAGTTGCAGATTACAGGATAGTTTTTTTCTGAAACCAAATTGTTAATTAGAGAGTAGGTTGTTTGTCTCTAAGTGGAGGATAATGGATTGATTAATAATTGATTCCATGATTTTACAGGTGACGCAGCATAAGGAGATTTGTCTGTAATTTTCAACTAGGCTGGGGTTTCCCTTTTTGAAGATGGGTATGACCATGGCTTGTGACCGTAGTTTTGGCAAGGAGCTGGTCCTGAAAGATTTTTCAAAGATTATGCTTAGAGGTATGCAAATGACCAGCTATCTGCAAGGAATATAAATCCTTCCATTCCACACCATCCAGTCAGAGCTGAAGAAGCTTTTTGGATGAGAAGTGAAACATCTTCAAAGAGAAAAAAAACAAGAAAGTGTGACAGGTTTTCTATAGTGAAATAAAATGGAATCCCAAGCCTACATGAAAAGAACTGTGATTTGTGTGAAAGTTGTCAACCAAACAAATGGAAATTATAAACATGGGTTAATGAAACCTCCATTTATTTATTTATTATTATTTTGTGTATATTTCTTTTTTTAATTAAATTTTATATAGTTTTCAAAATTTAAAAACATAAAATAAAACTTTATACATCATTATATCAACATCAAGACATCTTTTACATTTCCTTATCATTTTTCTATATACACATTTCTTTCATTATACAATTTCAACTTAATATATAAATAAATATATATAAATATGAATGTAGATATAAGTATATAATTTCTTATTCTTTACTTAATTGTCTTTTTGATTTCTTTTTATTCTTAAACCATTCATACCAGGCATCCCAAACATTATAATATATTGACTTTTTGTCTCTTAATTTCATTGTTAGTCTATCCATTTCTGCACAGTCTAAATTTTTTTTATAACAACATCTTCTGATTGTACATTTTCCTGCTTCCAAAATTATGCATGGGAAATCCTAGCAGCTGTTAACATATGTAGCATAATGTATTTATCTTTTTTATTATATTTTTCTGTTATTATACCTAATAGAAATAGTTCTGGTTTGGGTTCAGTTTTCTGGTTTGTTATTGCTTCTAGCCATAATCAAATTATATTCCAATATTTCTTGACCTCTGGACAGGTCCACCATATATGAAAATATGTACCTTTTTCCTTTTTATATTTCCAACAGCTTGGGTTTAGGTTGAACATTTTTGCTAGTCTAGCAGGAGGAAGATGCCATCTATAAAACATTTTATATAGATTTTCCCTGTATGTAGTGGACATAGTTAATTTGTAATTTAGTTCCCACATTTTTTCCCAATGTTCCAAATCTATATTGTGTCCAATGTTTTTCGTCCATACCACCATTGTCTCCTTTACCATCCCCTCTTCCATTTTGAAATTTAATAAAAAATTATATATTTTTGAAATCTGTTTTTTCAGTTCCTTGTATAATTATGTCTAATTGGTGTTTTCCCATGAGAAATCCATATTGGTATTTATCTTTTTTATATCTTGCCTGAATTTGTATGTATGGCCACCAGTCTATATCTATATTTTGTTATTGTAGTTCTTGTTTTGTTTTCAGTCTTCCTTGTTCATCTAATACAGGGCTTCTCAACCTGGGTTGCTTGCACCCCCTGTGGGTGCAAGACGATATTCCACGGGGTGTGAGAAAAGTCCAGGTAAATAATAGGATATTGGCTATATGTTGGCATTTTTATTTATTATTTATTTCAGGGGGTGCGAGGTTTGAGTGAAATTTCTTTAGGGGTGCGGGGCAAAAAAAAGGTTGGGAACCACTGATCTAATAAGTCCTTATAATTTCTCATTTTGGCCAGATCCACTGCATTGGGGTAGATTTGTGTTTCCATGGTTGACATCCAGTGTGGTACTTTATCATAATGATTCTTTTTAATTTTATTCCATATCTGAATTAATGAGTCTCTGATAAGGTGTCTCTGAAAATATGAATGTTGCTTGCCTTTCCCTTCCCATAGAAAGCTATGCCACCCTTTTTTCAAATCATGGCCTTCTATTAAGAGTATTCTTTTGTTTTCCAGATTGATCCATTCCTTAATCCGTACCATGGCTGCTGCCTGATAGTACATTTCCTAGTCAGGGAGTCCAAAGCCACCCCCTTCTCTTTTGTCCTGTAAAAGTTTCATTTTTATCCTAGCATTTTTTTCCCAAATAAACTTAATTACTATTTTATTCAATTCTCCAAAAAATTTTTTTATCTAATTTCACTGGTATAGTTTGAAAAAGATATAATACTTTTGATAACGTGGAAATTTTAATTGCTGCAATTTTCCCCATTAATGATAATTGTAATTTCTCCCATATTTCCAATTCTTTTTTAATTTGTGTCATTAATTTATCATAATTATCTTTTTAAATTGATGAGTGTCTTGATGTTAACCAGATGCCTAAATAGTTTTTTTTTGACAATTTGCATTGCCAACTTTTCTTCCAATTTTTTTCATCTTTTATATTTTTAGCAATACCTTTGTTTTATTTTTATTTATTTATTTTAACCCAGTTTGCTTTCTTTTGTTTCCATTCACTTTGATAGCCTGCCATCTTTACCGCTGTTATTGTGTCTTGTTATTCTTAAAGTCTTGTTTTTAATATTTTAAATAATTTATAAACCATCCTGAATAATTGGTGTTTGGGTAGTATAAATCATCAAATCATTATCATATAGGCATCCATCCCTGTATGCATGCAATTTTGCTAATAGGGTGGAAATTTTATGTTATTTTATATGTTAGTTTTACTTTTATATGTTCACATTGTATATGTTATTTTATTTATTATCCTTATAAATTGTTTTACATGCATTTTATATAAACAGCATTTCTTTTCAGCTGAATATAGAAACTGTCAGAAGAAAAATTTGGGTTTCCAACTTGAGTTGGAGTGCCCAAGAATAAATTAAAATGAGATACAGACAGCTGTGAGAAAAGAAGAACTATTTATTCCTAAAAGCAAAACCATTTGCATTTAGGGCAGCTGCCAAGAAATGGGGTACAGTGGCAAACCTTTAAAGAGGAGGATTGTCTGGGGTGTGGAATAATCTACATGCTGAGTCTAGGGTCATACTTGAAGGCCATATGAGCATGTGGGTATGATTATTCTTGTGAACATGGAGTTCCTCTGGGAGACCTAACTGAATTAATAAATGTTTGCAGACCTTGTCCTTTGATATGTGGATTAGGTCTAGGTAATTTATTTTGGGGTTTGAAGGAGTTTGCTCATTTTAGTTGATCAACTTAGTTCCAGCTTGACTGTTAATTATCTAGTGGACACACTGATTCTCAGACCATTGTAGATTCTGTTAATATTTTAAGGGAAGATGAAAACAGTATAAATAATAAAATATATTTGAATATAAAACTTGTCACAAAGCTTATGAACAGTTTGCTCTAACTGATACATTTTGATATACAAAACTGCACTACAAAATTTGGAGAAATATGGATATTGAATGAAAACTCTTTCCATTTGAAATCATAAATAGACTACTTGTCATTTTAAAGAGATGCTACCCTGCAAAGTTTTTGCAGTGTTGGAAAAGCTTATCAAAAGAAGCTTTCCTGACAGCTTATTTTCTTTATGACTTTGAACAGGCATCTTTCTGTCCAGTCTAATTTCTCAGCAGTAGCTCTATCTAAAGCTGTTCATTACAGAAAGCAAAATTATTAGATTACCATTCATATTCTTCAAGATTTAGATATTTAATGGCATTGCTCACACACAAGCTCACTCAACTTCAACATTGACAAGCAGACCACAAAACAGATTGTGCTCTGCAGTGAAAACAATCTTTAAAGAACTCTCTCTGTCAAAAATGAAGGCAAAAGATTAAATGATTATTAGTCAGTCCTTTTTTTCTAACCAGTCCCAACCTTGGCTGATTGTTTATGTAATAGATTCATTTTTCCATTCTTTCTCAAAATTATCTCATCTCTTCAGGAGGTGCATAATTAGTTTTGATTTCTGCAATCAAATCATTCTCATGTAACATTTGCTAAATTAAGCAAATTTAAGGAAAGATCTTTCAAAATATTTTCAGCATATCAATTGTTCCACTAGAGGCAAGAATACTTTAGATCATTACTATACAACACTAAAAGATGCTTATCAGTCTTTACCACGAGCAGCTGTAGGACACTCTGATCACTGCATGATTCACCTTGTACCTGCTTACAAAGACTTAAAACCATGAAACCAACAATTAAATCAGTGAGGACTTGGACTGAGGAGGCAAAGCTAAAGCTGCAGGCTTGCCTTGATTGCATTGATTGGAATGTTTTCGAGGATACCTCTGCAGACTTAGATGAACTCACAAATACTGTAACATCATATATCAGCTCCTGTGAAGACCTATGTGTACCGACCAGGAACCTGTGAATATACAATAACAATAAACCTTGGTTCAGAGCTAAACTTAAGCAGCTACATCATTCCAAAGAGGAATGTTATATATGTACCTAGACTGATATTTAACTTGCTATCTGTAAAAGCAATGGTAAAAGCAGGATTTGTTGTAACCTTTCAGAGAGACAAATGTTTAATTGAAAAACAGGGTAAAAGCATTACTGCAAGATTGGATACTGGTTTGTTTATTATACATGATAATCCATCAATGCTAACTCAGTTTATGAGAATAAAAAGCCTCATGATGAATATATTCATCTGCTCCATAGACGTATGGGACATATAAATTTCAAAATGCTGAAGAAAACTGTTGAGTTATCTAATGGTATAAAATTAAAACCTTGTACAAAGTATTTAAATTGCAATGCTTGCAATCAAGAAAAAAGCAAGGTAACTCCTGCAAATAGGGTAAATGGATTCACAACCAGTGAACCATTAGAGGTTGTTTTTGCTGATATTATTGGACCTAAGAAACCTAGTTTAAGTGGAGCCTGTTACATACTAAGTATAATTGATCGTTTTCCCAGATATGGTTTCTGTTATTTAATGAAAACGAAGACAGAAACATACCAGCATTTTGTAAACTGGCTAAAATTTGCTGAAAGGAAAAAGAAACAGAAAGTTATTAGCTTAGTACCAGATAATGGTACTGAATTTAGCAATAGAAAATTTGAAGCCATGGTACAGAAAGCTGGCATTGAACATAAGTGTTCTGCTCCTTATAGACCACAACATAACTCATATATTGAACGTAGAGGACAAACATTACAGGCTATGGCTAGGACTATGATTTTGGAATCTGGTTTATCAGAGAAACTTTGGGGTGAAGCAATAATGCGTGCTAACCATGTTCTGAATAATGTAGTGAATTCGGGATTTCTGGTTTGCAAGGCTTCGGCAGCGGCAGGAATCCGCGATCGTGTGCGGTTCCTGCTGCGCTCGCCGCCGAAGTGCCTCTGATCCAGCTGGATCTGGAGGATATGGTTGCCCCGTAGAGGCAACCGAAGACAGAGGAGATCCGGATAGGGGTTTGGGGGTATTGCAACCCCCCTCCTCAGCCGGCTAAACTCCTTTTTCCCAAGGCGGTGGAGCGGCGGTCAGCAATGGCCGCCACAAAGAAGCTTGCAGCCCGGTAAGATTGTGCAGGAGGAAGTTGGAGAAAGTGAAAGTTTTTTGGCTGAACCGGGACAAGGAACTTTTAAACACCCTGGAATTTTAATTGCTTGAATGATACATTGTTTCCCAAGAAGACTGCAAAGTGGCAGAAGAAAGTCTGAAAGGGAGAGTTATTTTCTCTCACTCTCCCTCCCCATGGAAATAGCTGATGGAAATCGAAAAAACCTGCTTGGGCACAGAAGGTAACTAAACTTGAAATTTAAAGCCAAGGGGATAAAAGATTTCTGAACATTGGAATTAAAAACTAAAACCTTTTTTGCTATAAGTGGGAGGGAAGAGGTAAAGAACTTATTTTAAGATTGTACTGAAGGAGAGTGCTTGGAGTTTATAAGACCAGAAATAAAAGACAATAAGACTTCAAAAAAATTTTTGGAACTGTGTAATTGAACCCTACTCCAGGAAGAGAAAATATAAAAAGAAGAAAGTACTAAATGAAACAATTTGTTTCGATTTGGATTGCTTTGTGACTTTGAGATTTTGGGGAATTATTTCTTGAAAGATTAAAAACATGGGTTGTTCTTAAGAAAAAAAATGGCATTATCTGTTGAGGAATTGCAAATGGAATTTCAAAAGCTAAAAGAAGAGGAACAAGAAGGCAAGGGCTTTTCTGGATCTATTTTTCACTTTTTAGAAATGGCGATTTCTACTTATCAAGAAATACAACAACAAGAAGGCTGGGATGAAGTAGAAGAAGCCATCTTTAATGGACAGACAATCTTACTTGAGGAAGAAAAGCGAAAGGGGGAAAAGAAAATGGAGAATTCAGAACTTAAAAAAGCAATCAAGAAAGGGAAAAATAAGATGGAAAATTGATACAATTTCAGAAAGCAACAGAAAAGAGAAATACAACAGAGAGGGAAGATTAAGAGAGGGGAGTTTGAGAGATGGGGGGGGGGGCAAAAAGGCTAGAATTGATAAGAAAGGAAGGGAAAAAGAAAAGAGAAGTCATAAAGGTTTAAAACAAGATGTTAAAAAACAGGTTTTTTTCAGAGACAAAGGCTAAATTATAATCTAAAAAATGATTCTGCAAAGTACATAAGATTGTATTGTAGATATTAGTATTTGAAATTGAGTTAGAAAACTGAAATATTATATGAGCTAATAATGCATTAAAGGGAATATATAAAATGTTTAAGATTTAACAATAGAGTTTAACTTTCTATGGAATATTGTTTTTACTATCTTATAAACTTAATTCTCTTTTTTTTGTTTTATTATTCTAAAATGTAATACTTAGAATGTACTAAGCAGAATCAGTATGGAAAGTATGTATTATTTTAAGTGTTAAATTTAGGGGAAAGATAAAAAGTTGTCATACTTCAACCAGTGATTACAGGAGAAATATTGTATTAGAAAGAAAAGATAAATAGATAATTGAAAGAGAACGGACAAAAGATGTAAGTATAATTATCTAAATTGAGATGAAATAAATAAAATAGAATTAAGAGAGTGAATGAAGAGAGAAAATATATAGAAAATATAGAATGTTAAATAAGATATGAAATGGTATATTAAGTGAGCATGAACTTGGTTTATGTCTTTACAAAAAGATGTAACCGGTAAGTCGCTTCCAAAAGAAGTTTTATGTATTTATGTTTTGTTTGTCTATGTTTGAATTAATTAAATGCTAGAAGAATGTTGGAAGAGAATAACGAAATTGTAAATAAGACAGATGAATACAATGAATATATACAATTTAAGGCAAAAGAAATATAATTGAATAGGAGGAAAGGGAGAAATAAAGAGAAGTTGGGAAAACATATGAAGTTGAACAGATAAGATAAATATACATATTAAACTGTGCTTGTATGGAAATGTGATAATTTGGAATTATTCTGTTTTTAAATAAGATGTTTTATTTGTTTTTCAGAAAAGATGTCCTATGTTATTATATTCTACATTTTGTTTGTTTGTGTATTGTTTTTAAAAATTAATAAAATTTGTTTTAAAAAAATAATGTAGTGAATTCAATGACTGGTGAATTACCATTTACTCGTTGGAATGGAAAAAAGCCAGATCTCAGTTATTTACATACATTTGGAACCCCAGCATGGGTTCATATTCCACGCAAGTAAGGCAGAAGGGACAACATAGAGCGATACAATTATATTTTGTAGGTTATGAAGCTAATCATAGATCATTTAGATTTTGGGAGCCAGGTACTACTAATGTATATTGCAGTGCAAGTGCTAAATTTCTGGAGCATGCTGGTTGGAGAAAGCTTGAACAGGAATATAATAAGGTACAGGATAGTGTTGTTGTTGAGACTCCATTGTTTACCGATAATCCTAGTGATAATAATATTGATGATAAGATAGTGGAAGAATCCTCAATGGAGGAATCATCAATAGAAGAACCCTCTATTACTGTAGAAGACGAGGATTTGATAAGGGAGGTAAAGGAAGAGGACATGCCAACAGCATGTACTTAGTTGCCTAGGAGGTCAAGTAGGGTGAGACGTCCACCTGACAGATTTCAAGCAAGCATTGTATGTCAGATTAATATAGAACCTTCTAACTTCAATGAAATAAAACTGTATCCCACATAGGATCCAGTAGCTTGGCAGGAAGCTATGAATAGGGAGTTAAAATTGTTAAAGGATTTAGAGGATTTACATGAGGATGTAAAGGTACCACCAGGTGAGCGTGCAATAGGTTGCAAATGGGTGTATAAGATAAAGACTGGTATGGATGGGACTATTACCCATAAAGCAAAATTAGTTGCTCAAGGATATGCTCAGTCAGATAAGGACCATGATAAAGTGTTTGCACCTAGTCTGAGAGCAAATACATTGAGAGCAGCATTAGTTTTGGCAGCTAAGAATAAATGTAAAATAAACCATGTAGATATTGAAACTGCATCTCTACATGCACCTTTACAACATACCATCTATATGAAAAAGCCATTGGGTTTAAAGGATGATGGAAAAACTGATTATTGGAAATTAAAGAAATGTATTGTAAAGGAATTAGTTTCAATAGGTTTTGAAGCTGGTATAGCTGATCCTAGTTTGTTCTGAAGAGAAAAAGATGGTTTAATTTCTCTATTACTGTTATTTACAGATGACATAGCAATTATAGCTAAAACTGAACAAGAAGTAAATGATATTGTTGATAGATTACAGAAAACGTTCAGGATTAGAAATTTAGGGGAGATTAAGCATTATTTGGGTCTTGATATAGTGAAAACAAATAAAGGTTTTAAAATTTCGCAAGCCAAGAAGATTAGCCAATTATTAAAACGCTATAACATGGAGCATTGTAAATCTGCTAAGACACCAATGAGCAAGGAATTTACACATAGTGATATTAAAAGTCCTATGTTTGATAATGAAATATATCAATCCTTAATCAGTAATCTATGATATCTGGGTAATTGGTCTAGACCAGATATATCTTACAGTGTAAACCAATTGGCTAAGTATAACGCTGAATGAAATGAAAGGTATTGGCAAGCAGCTAAGCGAATAATTAGGATTTTAAAACACACAATCCATTATTCATTATATTTAGGACCAAGTAATCAATTAGTGTTAACTGCATATGCTGATGCAAGTTTTGCTATGATATAATGACTCGTAAGTCAACATCAGGTATAGTGGTAATGTTGGGTAATGCTTTAATAGGATGGAAGTCTATTAGGCAACAACATATTAGTTTATCCGCTATGGAAGCAGAATTGTCATGTTTATCATTGATTTGTACAGAATTGATATATTATAAACAATTGTTGAAGGATATTGGAATTACTGTATGTGATCCATTTATTGTTTATGAAGACAATCAATCTGCAATTAATATGGTTACTAATTTAGCTGTTAAAACAAGGTCTGAACATACTGATTTGAGATATTTGAACATTAGACAGTGTGTTAAAAATAAATTAATTCAGTTAGAATACTGCATGACTGAACATAATATTGCAGATCATTTCATGAAAGCTCAAGGTGCAATTAAACATAACGAGTGTTGTGAGAATTATGGTTTTAAGATGTAATGTATTATATATTGACCAACCCAAAGGGGGGAATGTTAGGAATCTGTCCACCAATTAGTTGGGTTGGCAATGTATGTTTGTAGCTTTAAGACAAAGTTACTGTACTGATTTGTACTATGTTCCGATTGGTTGATTGTATTGTGAATTGCCATAAGAGGGAGCTAGAGATCATGGCTAGCTCTCTCTGACATTCTGTCTCTCTGACATTCTGTTGCTATCTAAGGTTTCTGTTGCTGTGCTTATACTTTGATATCTTTGTTTACTGTAAATGACAAAGGCAACCGGTAAGAAGACTTTGTAATTGGATATTCTTTGGACTGTTAAACGTATATGACCTGGGCCATTTATTGGATTGTGCTATTTCTTAAAGTAAACTTTAACTCAATTTAGTGTATCTGTGTGTGGCTGGATAAATATTCATAACTATTCTCATAAACATTTCCATGTGCATATCTTTGTTGCTCAAGGGTTATTCTGTACATATCATAACAAATACCATGGTTCCAGACATTCTTCGGACTAAACTAAACCAGCTAGCGGTACCTGAACACACTTGTAAGTGGATCATAAGCTTCCTAACAGACAGGAAGCAGCAGGTGAAGCTAGGCAGAATCACATCTAATACCTGTACAATTAGCACAGCCCCCCACCCAAAGCTGTGTTCTCTCCATTTCTCTTCTCCCTATATACCAATGACTTCATCTCAAATGATCCATCTGTTAAACTACTGAAGTTTGCAGATGATACAACAGTGATTGGTCTCATTTGAGATAATGATGAATCTGCATACAGACGGGAGGTTGTTGTGTGGTGTGACTGGAACAATCTGGAACTGAACACACTCAAAACCGTAGAAATGGTGGTAGACTTTAGGAGAAACCCTCCGATACTACCAACTCTTACAATACTAGACAACATGGTATCAACAGTACAGACCTTCAAATTTCTAGGTTCTATCATATCTCAAGACCTAAAATGGACACCTAACATCAAAAACATAATCAAAAAAGCACAACAAAGAATGTTCTTTCTGTGCCAACTCAGAAAGCTCAAACTGTCCAAAGAGCTGCTGATACAGCTCTAGAGAGGAATTATTGTGTCTATCATCTGCACCTCTATAACTGTCTGGTTTGGTTCTGCAACCCAACAAGACAGACACAGACTTCAGAGGATAATAAGGACTGCAGAAAAAAACAATTACTACCAACATGTCTTCCATTAAGGTCCTGTATACTGTATGAGTCAAAAAGAAGGCTGTGAAAATATTTACAGACCCCTCAAATCCTGGACACAAACTGTTTCAACTCCTACCCTCAAAATGACCCTATAGAGCAGGGGTCACCAACCTTTTGGACCTCAGGGAACACCAAACTCATAATTTTAAATCCCGGGGACTGCTAATATGAATTTTGACTGACGGTGGCTTGCTGACGTTGGTGGAGGGGTGGGGGAGAGGGAGAGAGAACTGATCTAACCTCTCCCTCTCCCCCTCCATACACACACACACACACACACACACAAACACACACACATACAGAGCCAGGGGTGGGATTTAAATTTCTTAACAACTGGTTCTGTGGGCATGGCCTAAGTTTTGAATGTTGCTTGGTGGTCATGTGACTGGCTGGGCATGGCTTGTATGTAAGTATTATAAATATTTATGTAAATATTGAATTTTTTTATTAAAAAAAGAGCAACTTTTACCCCAAATCAGGCAAAGCAGGCAGGCAGATTGAGTTGCTCACAGAATCCTAGATTCATTCAGAGATTTATCTATCTGCCATCGGCTAGCTCAGTCTGTCACATAAAAGTTGCTTGCAAGCAAACTCACAAAATTAACTCACAATACACCATGTATGTAAATATTGGATTGTTTATTAAAAAAGAGCAACTTTTACCCCAAATTAGGCAAAGCAGGCAGGAAGATTGAGTTGCTCACAGAATCACAGATTCATTCAGAGATCTATGATTCTGCCATCAGCTACCTGCACTGAGTAATAGAAGCTTCAGTCTTAAGGAAGGTTAAAGATTAGCTAGAAAGCAAGAAATCCAATGGTTTCCTGCTTTTTAGCTAATCTAAATCTCCCAGCAAAGCAGAACTGCTAATGGTCCAAAAAAAAAAAAAAGAAAGGAAAAATAGCAACTTAGTGAGTGGGCGGGGAGGGTTCCTGCAGACCATGTGGGCGGCGCTGCCTTGTGTTCCTGCACAGCCGGATTGCGTTCCTGGCGACCACTGCTATAGAGCACTGCACAAAAGAACTCCTAGACACAAGAACAGTTTTTTCCCAAACGCACATCATCCTGCTAAACAAATAATTCCCTCAACACTGTCCAACTATTTACTAAGTCTGCATTACTATTACTATTAATCCTCTCATTGTTCCTATCGCCCATCTCCTCCCACTTATGATTGTATGATTGTAACTTTGTGGCTTGTATCCTTACGATTTATATTGACTGTTTCCTAGTATGATTTGATTGCTTATTTATACCCTATGACTATCATTAAGTGTTGTACCTTATGATTCTTGATAAATGTATCTTTTTTTATGTACACGGAGAGCATATGCACAAAAACAAATTTCTTATATGTCTAATCACACTTGGCAAATAAAGAATTGATTCATTCATTATTTATTTATTAGGAATCATAGCATGTTAATACACAACACTACTTGAATAAGTTATCAAAAGGAGCAGTTTTTCCTCATTTTATCCATTATTATATCAGAAGGAAAAAGAGATCTGTTTGTCTTTTTGGCATCTTTCTTTTTCATTTGCTATTGTTCCATTCCCAATTTTGTTTTGTTTTCAGCCTCAAAATAAATCATTTCATGACACATGAGCCATCCTGAAACAGTCTGTGCTAAAGCAATCTCAAGGCATCTGTTGATATTTTTTTTTAACAGGCATATTTAAAGAGCTGAATTATAGTTACCTCCATTATATCTCATAGATTGCCTGAGTGCACCAAGAACACTTGCATGGCCAAAGTGGAGAAGAATGAACTGTTGATATTCCAGGGGAGGAGTCATTATTTTGTCATTATTCTTTACTAGCTTGATACCCGTGCTTTGCTATGAAACTACATGGTTGGGCTCTGCTTGTGTTTTGGGGAGGAAAATAAGGGGGGAAAATCTGCTTACCAGCATCCATCGGTATTCATCTGGCTAGCATCCTGTCAGCGTGTGAGAGAGAGTTGAGGGCTGTTTGGAAAGTGAAAGTGTTGTGTCTATAGGACTGGTTGGAGTTCCCAACCAGGTCCGCTGTTCGAGCGGGAGCGCTGACCGCTCCCATTGGCTGATACCGTTTTGACAGCCGGCTATAAAAGGGAGCTGTCAAACGGTATCAGCTGTTGCCGCCAGCTGATCTGCCGAGTTAGCCTGGCAGACGCGGAAACCCTTTATTCAGTAGAATAAAGCCTTTTAAAACGTTCGTTCTGGCTCAGCCTCGTATCTCCGCCGCTCCACAACACTGGCGGCGAGGGCGGGATGCTAGAGAGAGGCTACCAGGCGTCCGATCCGAAGAGCTGGTCACAAGAGCGCGAAATTTAAAGCCTCCTCAGCCGAGGAGACAGACACCGCCTGACAGGCGCGGCCGCAAAACGCTCTTCTAAGAGCGCGATTTTCGAAGTCACAGCAGCTGAGGTGACAGGCAGTGCCGCCTCAAGATGAATACCAACCCGACATTCCCACCCTTCAAGCCAGCCGAAGAAACGTGGGAGTCATACAAAAACCGGTTCATCTACTTCCTCGACGCTATCGATCTAACAAAAAATCCTTCTTCCTCAGTTACTGTGGGGCTGCGGTTTTTGACACCGCTACAGCCCTAGTTGCCCCTCGCTCAGTCAGGAACATCCCTTGGGAAGAGCTCCAAGAGATTCTTTCCAATCACTACTCACCTAAACCCTCACAGATAGCTAGGAGGCATGCCTTCAGAACTAGAAGGCAGGCTGAGGGAGAGTCAATTAGTGAGTATATGGCAGCTCTGAGGTCAGCTGCCTTACAGTGTGGGTTCAGAGACTACCTAGAAGACATGCTGCTAGACCAGATTGTCTGTGGGGTTAGGGACCTTAGGCTTCAAAGATGCTTGCTTGCCAAAAAAGACTTAACCCTAGCCTTGGCCATAGAAGAAGCCCAAGCTGCTGAGCTCTCTGCCCAATCAGCAGCTGAGATTCAAGGAACTCCTATCAGACCTAGCAGCTCCACTATTCACTCAGAGGAAGTTTTCCTTGAAGAAGACCCCATAGGCACAACAGACATAAACCGCCTTAGGCAACAAAAGCCCTCACAGGAAGGAGCAGGGCAAAGAAACAACTTCACCCCCAAGCAACCTCCCATTTCCCACCCTAGAGCATCCTGCAGGTTCAGGAATGCCATTTGTCTAAACTGTCAGAAGAAAGGCCACCTAGCTAGAATCTGCCAAGCAGGGCGAACCTTCCCTCAGAAACCTCAACCTACTCCTAATTTCCAAAGGCAAGTGGAAGACTGCTATACTTGCTACCACGCAGACCACACTTCCAAGACTTCTAACAAAATAAGTATTTTTGTTTTCTTAGAAGGTAAGCCTTGCAGAATGGAGGTGGACATGGGATCTGCACTCTCAATCATCTCCTGGGAGACCCTGAAGAAGATTCACCCCAGACTTTCAAAGAAGAAGCTGCAGAAATGCCACCTGACCCTGCGGGACTACCAGGGCAAGAACATCCCTGTCCTCGGGAAAGGCAAGTTTTTAGTTCAGTTCCAAGGGTTTTAAAGGCCATTTGCCTTTGGTGGTTGTTAATGGTGCCCTCCCCAGTCTGTTGGGACTAGATTGGTTCCTTCTCTCGGCCTTAGCATAACTGGAATCCATGCTGTCTCAACCTCTGAAGTAGACACCCTATTCACAGACTATTTGGATGTTTTTAGCAATGAGTTGGGCTGCTATTCTGGCACCCCCATCTCCTTCACTGTGGACCCCCAGGCTATTCCCCTTCGCCTCAAGCCGCGCAGAGTACCCTTTGCCATCCGCCCAAAGTTAGATTTGGAATTAGATAAGTTACTAAAGCAAGGGGTGTTAGAGCCAACTGACTTTGCCAAATAGGAGACCCCCATAGTCACCCCACTTAAGAAAGATGGCAGCGTGAGAATCTGCGCTGACTACAAGACCACCCTTAATCGTTATCTGCAAGTCAGCGCATACCCTGTTCCTGTTATCCAACACCTATTACACACTTTCGAACCCGGCACCATCTTTGCCAAATTAGACATGTCCCAGGCATACCAACAGTTCCCTGTTGATGATCAGACAGCTGAGCTGCAAACCATAGTCACTCATAGGGGGGCATTCAAGTGCAACGCCTCCAATTTGGCGTGAGTGTAGCCCCAGGTATTTTCCAGTCCCTCATGGAAAGGATTCTCCAAGGTCTCCCAGGGGTTGTCCCTTACTTCGATGACATTCTAGTTTCAGCAGCTAACAGACCTCAACTCATGCAAAGGGTCAGAGCAGTCCTAGATAGGTTCAGGCAGCATAGCCTTAAACTAAAGAGGGTGAAATGCACCATTGCCACTAAGCAAGTGGACTTTCTGGGGTATAGGATTGATGCCTCTGGCATCCACCCAATTGAATCTAAAGTAAGGGCTATCCACGAGGCACCCACACCAAACAACAAGACGGAGCTCCAAGCCTTCCTGGGGCTATTGAACTTTTACGCTTCATTTCTTCCTCACAAAGCATCCATTGCAGAGCCCTTACACAGACTGTTAGACAAAGAATCCCACTGGCATTGGGGACCCAGGGAAACCCACGCTTTCAAGTCAGTCAAATCCTTACGTACATCTGATGCAGTTTTAATCCAATTTAATCAACAACTCCCCCTGGTCCTGGCTGCTGATGCATCACCCTTTGGTATTGGGGCAGTTCTGAGCCACAGGCTCTCTAATGGTTCTGAGGCACCAATTGCCTTCTTCTCTAGGACTTTCTCTGCTGCAGAAAGAAACTACAGCCAAATAGATAAGGAGGCCTTGGCTGCAGTAGCTGCAGTAAAAAAGTTTCATGAATTTTTATTTGGGCACCACTTTGAACTCATAACTGATCACAAACCACTTCTGGGGCTTTTGTCAGGGGACAAGCAAACCCCACAGGTCCTATCACCTAGGATGACCAGGTGGACCTTGTTCCTGGCCGCTTACTCATTTAAATTAGTACATCGCCCTGGAAAAAACTTAAGTCATGCAGATGCCCTTAGTCGCTGCCCCCTGCCAGTTCCAGTCAAAGACCCAGCACCCATTCATGCCATTTTTGAAGTAAATGAACTTAAACTGCCTGTTACAGCTGAGGACATTGCATCGCACTCAAAAAAAGACAGGGTAATTGCCCAGGTTCTGGACTGGGTGGGAAGGGGGTGGCCGGAAACACAATGCACTCCTGACTTCACTCCCTTCAAAATACGCAAGCAAGAATTGTCAACCCTACAGGTCCTAAAGGTCCTTCACGAGGGCCACCCGGGCATCGTAAGGATGAAGGCCCTGGCCCGCAGCTACGTTTGGTGGCCAGGCATGGATGCCCAGATCACCAGCTGGGTAAGCTCGTGCCAACCTTGCCAATCAACCAGGCCTGCACCACCAGCAGCCTCTCCTACCAGGTGGGAAAGTGCTGGGGGACCTTGGTCTCGCCTGCACATCGACCTGGCTGGACCAATACATGGAAGGACCTTCTTGGTTTTAGTAGACTCATATTCCAAATGGATAGACTTGGCCCTACTACCTTCAACAACCACCCAAGCAATAGTTAAGGCTCTAACCTGTTTGTTTGTTACCCATGGGCTCCCCGACACGCTGGTGTCTGACAATGGTCCCCAGTTCACATCTTGCGAGTTTAGTATGTACATTGCCAACTTAGGTATCAGACACATCCTCACAGCCCCTTTTCACCCAGCTAGCAACGGGATGGCTGAAAGGGCAGTCAGGTCAGTAAAGGAGGCACTTGCTAGATTTGGCCAGGAAAACTGGCACTCCAAGCTGTCTCGTTACCTTCTGAGCCAACATACAACCCCATGCACCACTACAAACAAATCTCCTCCAGAACTTTTAATGGGGAGACGCCTTAGGACCACCCTGGATAGGCTACACCCCCATTACTGCCCAGATACCCCTATAGGATCCGACAGCTTGGTCAGGAACTTTGCCCTGCATGACCTGGTTTACGCCAGGAATTATGCAGGGGACCCACTGTGGGTACCTGGACAGGTTGTGTCAGTTGCAGGGCCAAGATCCTACAGAGTCCTCCTGGAAGACGGACGCCTGTGGCGCAGGCACGTGGACCAACTGAGGAGGCGATGGAGAGGCACAGCTGATGGCTCCCACAACCAACCAAGCGAACTGACCTACCCAGCAAACGCCGGTGATCCAGCATGCCCAGCAACCGCCCAGGGACCGATCTACTCAGCCCAGCCATCCAGCACTGAAGGCTCCCTGCAGGACCTGGTCTACCAAGCCAAGAGTTCCCTGCAGGACCCGATCTACCTCGCCGACAACGAGAGCTCCCTGCAGGACCCGGTCTACCAAGCCAAGAGTTCCCTGCAGGACCCGATCTACCTCGCTGACAACGAGAGCTCCCTGCAGGGCCCAGTCTACCCAGCCAACGCCGAACGCTCCCTGAAGGCCCCGAGCAACTCAAGAGACACTGAGCACTCCCAGCCGGGCCCGGTCTACCGGCAAAGGACTCTGAACTCTCAACTAAGCAAGCCGGTCTACCACCCCGGCCAAACAGCGCGCCAAAGACAAACCGAACGGGGAGGCTTACCAGATCAGCAGAAGGACCTCACCGGCCGAGCCCGCTTGCCAACAGCCTCCGAGACGATCCCAGGAGCCGAGGACTTTGCTCCAGCCAGCAGTTTGCCCGAACTTCGGCGATCCTGCCGCCATCGCAAACAACCGACCTATTTGCAGGACTACGCATGCTCCTGGCCGGGGGAAAGGAGTGTTGTGTCTATAGGACTGGTTGGAGTTCCCAACCAGGTCTGCTGTTTGAGCGGGAGCGCCGACCGCTCCCATTGGCTGATACCGTTTTGATAGCCGGCTATAAAAGGGAGCTGTCAAGCGGTATCAGCTGTTGCCGCCAGCTGATCTGCCGAGTTAGCCTGGCAGACGCGGCAACCCTTTATTCAGTAGAATAAAGCCTTTTAAAACGTTCGTTCTGGCTCAGCCTCGTATCTCCGCCGCTCCACAACAGAAACAGTATTTGCTGTGTGAGCAAGGAGACAGCAATGAGCCCGGGCGTGGCTTAGCTCAACTGTTCTGGTTGCTGCTATGAAACTGAAACTGAAACTCCTTTCCTCTGCTTGTGTTTTGCATTTGGAACAGATTTTTTTTCAGGTAGGGAGGGGGAGTAGAACTCCTTAGGATCAGAATGTGTTAATAATAATAGACAAAATACTAATGCTCTGATGGTCATTTCAAAAAATCCTAGAAGCCAAGAGGAACATAAGTGCCAAATTCCAAGTTTGTAGGCTTTATGGTTCTGGAGATTTTGTGATGATGCGTGAGTGGTATTTCGCATATATATATATTTCCAAACTCTCTGAGTTTGTTAAAAATCAGCTCTAGTTGGATTATGTTCTATTGCTTCCTGGCAATATACCCAGAGGTTGTGGGAGGAGCTGCTGGCTGCCTGTGAAGGAAGCAGAGGGTGAGTAGAAAAAAGAAAGGCAGTTTGAATTGCTTCCATTGCATTTCAAATTCCCAGAGGTTGTGGGAGGAGCTGCTGGCTGCTTGTGAAGGAAGCAGAGGGTGAATAGAAAGGAGAAAGATAGTGGCCTGCACGCCTAACAGCACGTGAATCATATAACTATAAACCAAGAATACTAATAAGACATTTAGAGTAAGTGCACTTGAGATTGTGATTTTATTTTATTTCAAAATGACCAGCTTAGTTCAGTGTACTACTTGTTTTACAGCTGTCTTTCACAGTACTCTTTTCAAACTTGGATACTGTCCTCTTTCTAAAAAAAATTACCCGTCTATATGGACAGATTACCTATCTAGAATCTCTAATCTGTGCTCTCCAAGCAGAAATTAGGTGCCCAATCCAGCGATCTATTGAGCTGCTGTGCTACCAGCCCCCACTACCACAAAGATCCTACAGGAAAAGGGAAGTATGGACAACCGTGGGATCTGGCAGGGTGAGAGCTGGGGACCACAAACACAAAACTTGCTGTGTCCCAGCATAACAGATACAATGCCCTTGCTGACCTTAATAGGGACACTAAAGTGACAGGTCAAGGCAGTTGTGATAATGATAACTTAAGTAAGCCAGGGATCATGGTCCTAGAAGAAGAACTTACTTTGGAAAGGAGAAAGTGTGAATCAGGTATTACGCACCAGTCACACAAGAAGAGCGAGGCATCCAAAAAGAGAAGCCACCTTTTGGTTGAGGACTCAGTTGTAAGGGATGTAAATTTAGAAAAGAATACTGAGGTTTTGAAAGAGGTCAGGTGTCTACCAGGTGCTACTGCCAGCAGAGACAAGAAGCGTATTCTTAAGATAGTCAAGAATGCAGCAAGGGCTGTGATGTTGATGCTATCATACATCTTGGATGGAAACTGAACAAGGAGAGATTTAACCTGGAAACAAGGAGAAACTTTCTGACAGTGAGAACAATCAACCAATGGAACAGCTTGTCCTCAGAAGTTGTGGGAGTGCCATCACTTCAGACTTTCAAGAAGAGATTGGACTGCCATTTGTCAGAAATGGTGTAGGGTCTCCCGCTTGGGCAGGGAGTTGGACTAGATGACCTACAAGGTCCCTTCCAACTCTGATTATCTGTATTATCTGCTTGTGTTTCCATTATGTTGAATTCCAGTATGATATGGTCACTTTCTCCCAAGGTTCTGGCAACTTCAACTCCCCCTGTCATTTCTTCTCTATTAGTAAGAATTACTTCCAGTATAACTTTTCTTCTAGTTCTGTCCTCTACGTTTTAATGACAAAATTGTTGGCTAGATTGGTTAAGAATCTGTTTGATATCCCACTTGCTACAGAGTTTGTGTCTCAGTTGATATCAGAGTAGTTAATGTCTCCCATTACTATGTTTCCTACATACATTTGTTGACTGGTTGGCAAAAAAATCATCTATTTCTTCTGATTGGTTGGATGGCCTGTAATATACATATATGGCAATATCACCCTTTTTTCCTTTTATATTGATACATATACATTCTAGAGGTTTTATCTTTGATCATACACATTTATTTCTAGAGGAAATGAACATTGATTTTTTTTTAAAAAAAAACAAGAATTAAATATGGATCTGATGCTTAATTCTTTCAACTGACCTCTTTTTTTGATGCTTTTATGTCAGATATATTTCTCAGCAGACTCATTAAATTCAACAGAAAGTCAATTTGCATATTTTATAGAAGTAGTAGAAAAGGAATGTCCTGTATTATCAGAGACATGAAGAGGTTCAGAGGTACATAAGCAGCAAGAATGTGGTCAATCAACAGAACAAAAGGTCAATAACTCTAACTGCATTAAACACTTTCTGTCCCATCTTAAGGAGGTAATATAGGTAAATGTAAAGGTTCCCATCGCATATACATGCTAATCGTTTCTGGCTCTAGGAGATAGTGGTCATCTCCATTACTAATCCAAAGACCAGCACTGTTTGAAGATTTCTCCATGGTCATGTGGCCATAATGACTAAACACTGAAGGCACACAGAACGCTGTTACCTTCCCACCAAAGTGGTCCCTATTTTTCTACTTGCATTTTTACATGCTTTCGAACTGCTAGGTTAGCAGAAGCTGGGATAAGTAATGGGAGCTCACTCCATTATGCAGCACTAGGGATTCAAACCGCTAAACTGCCAATCTTTCTGATTGACAAGCTTAGTGTCTTAGCCACTGAGCCACCACATCCCATGGAGGTAATATAGATTGCATTAAAAACTACAGAAGTAAGGAGTGGGTGTAACTAAATGGTTGCACAATAAATTGCTCCCAGGTGCAATTAAAGATGCTATTCATTATAACACTCTACATGGCATAAGGACTGGCTTTGTGAAACTTGCTGTCTTCCTTAGCTTCTGTTTATCTAATTTGATCCGTCAGGGGTTGTGTACTTTAGGTTCTTTTGATTAAACATTGTCTCTAATGGGACCACAACTTCTCTGTAGCAGTGCCTGTACTCTGGAACAGGGTTCCCCTAAGATCTGGATGATTCCTCCCCACACTTCTGTTTAAAAGAGCTGTAAACACCTGGGTCTTCACCAGACCTTGGCATAGGAGACTAAGACTTCTTGCTTTATTTTATCTGGTCTTAAAGCAGAAATTCATTTATTTCCTCTATTTTTTCTTCATTTATGTTTTACTCATTTCATTTTCCTTGTCCTATCACAATTTATGTTCAACAGTCCCCACTAAAATATCCTTATAGTGAAGTTTAAGCATGCCAAAGATTCTAAAGTCAGATTAAATAAAAGTGGACATTCATGATTACTGTATGTTTGCATTGCATTTTAATAGGTGAAGAAATAATTCTATTTATAAACACACTAATTAATCAGTTAGAATATTTTAAATTAATATAATCAACAAAATTGAAAGGAAAATCAATTTTGACTAGTATATCTTCCAAAAATATAATATCCAACATGTCAAATGCAACCACTGTCAAATTTAATTTATCTAATTGCATATTGTATATCCACTATTATTCTAATATTATTCAGTGCTTCGTATCCTTATCATACCTTAAAGTATCATTTGAGAGTATTGGTTAGCTAAATAATAACTAACATTACTATGTCACTGTGTTAGTGACTTAGAAAATAAGACCTTGTAAATAGAATATGTATATAAATTAAAGAAAGAAACTGAAAAGAAAACAAATATGCTATGTTCTGTATTTTGTGAAAGTAAGAAAAATGGAAGAATGTTAGTGTAGAGTTGATGAATACATATAGTGAACTAAAGATAATACAAATGAAAGGGCAAAAATATATGAATTATTGTCATTTTGATTGTTGTGTGCATAAAAAAAGGAAATTTGAGCTTTGGTGAAAGTTGCATTCTTATTCCACTGTGTGTTAATAATGAAAAAGCTAGGGATATATTTAGGGAAAAACAGTGCTCCATTTGTGCCATGAAAGAGCACAGATAAAATTGTCAAACCACTTAGAGATCCAAGTATGAATAACTTGATGAATTTTGATGAATATTTTATTAGAAAGAATAGTTAGAAAAAAAATTTTTTGAGTATGTGCTTTATAGCCAGTCAGGTATACTAGGTGTTGTTGATCTTGAACAGGGGAGTGATGTGATTGTTTATTATTGTCATTTATGCTTTTCAATTTGAATATAACTATTATTTCCTATGCAAAATAAACATAAGAAAAATATATTAAAATGATTAAGATCTTGCAGTATGTATAAATTTTGCTTGATTTCTTTGTTAACTGTAGATGCCAAGATTTTTTATTGATTTGACTTGAAGATTGCAAACTATATTATCCTTAATACATCACCCCTGCTGTTATGTCCTGAGAACTCTAGGAGTTCTCACTCAGGTCCACTCACTTTGTGTGGGCGTTATTCCCCCATTCCCATTGGTTGGTTCTCTCCAGCAGCCAGCTATAAAAGCAGGCTGCAGGGTCCAACCAGTTGCTGATTGCTGCGAGCCAGTTCCAGGCGTGGCAAGCACGGTCAGCCCTTTATTGTAAAATAAAGTATTGTTGCACTCATGCTCTGGTTCAGCCTCTCATTGCTCAAACTTAACACTGGCGACGAGGATGGGATGGCTACCAGAAGCACCATGCAACCGCTGAGTCACTAGCCACCGATCCGCAGCCCAGAGCGAGCGATCGGCTGGCGATAAGGGAAGCGCTGATCCGCAGCCAGAGAGAGAGCGGTCAGCCAACAAAACGAGCGATCAAAAAGAGCAAACGCTGATCCGCAGCCAGAGAAAGCGGTCTGGTTCAAAAAGTTAGAAGCGTCTGTAGCCGCTTGTTAGCCCCGCTACGGGGAAAGTGAAGCGCTGCGAGCCGCAGCCGCTCTGTATTTGGCGCAAAATTCAAACGGGTGTCATTTGAATTTCAGGCCAGTAGGAGACACAGCACAGCGCTGTAGGAAGTCACTAACGCCCACTTTTTGGCGCGAATCAAGACACCTCCAACGGCTAGCAGCCAACGTGGTAACCCAGAGAGAAAAAGAGAGGGTAGCAAAAAATCCCTCCAGAGCTGATATCACTAGTAACTCACGAGCGCCCGTTGTCCCAGAGAGATTTTTCCGCAGGTAGCCCAGCCGTTCCAGCACCATGAGTTCCAACCCAGTATTCCCGGCGTTTAAACCAGACGAAGAGAAGTGGGAATCGTATAAGAACCGCTTCAATCATTACATCGATGCGGTCGGCCTGGCGGATGCGGGAGAGCATCGGAAAAATCCTATTTCCTAATCTACTGTGGAGCCACCGTTTACGATACCGCCGCAGCACTCGTAGCGCCGAGAGAATTGAAAACGTTCCGTGGTCCGAGTTGCTTGAGATCCTCACTAACCACTACGCTCCCAGGCCTTCACAAATCGCCAGGAGGTTCACGTTCCGTATGAGGAAGCAATCAAGTAAGGAGACCATCAATCAATATATGGCCGCCCTCAGAACAGCAGCCCTGCACTGCGGGTTTGGAACATACCTGGAGGACATGCTCCTCGATCAATTAGTTTGTGGGGTCAAGGATCTCAACCTACAGAGGCGCCTGCTAGCAAAAAGACCTCAACCTCGCGCAAGCGGTCGAGGAGGCCCTAGCAGCCGAGCTAGCAACGAACTCAGCCACCGAAATTCAGGGCCCAAGTGCCAAGTTGGCATCGTTCCCAGTCCATTCCGAAGAGGTGGAAGCGGAGGAAACCCACAACGATGAAAACGACGTCCACCGCCTCGCCAACGACAGACGATCGCAGGTAGGGGCCAAACAAGAATACACGGTCCACCCAAGCACATCACACTGTGCCTAGCCTGTGGGGATCGCATCAAAGGGCCACCTGCAAGTTTAAGGGAGCCACTTGCAACAACTGCCATAAGAGAGGGCACATCGCGAGAGTCTGCCAAGCCCCTCAAAGCGCTGCACACAGACCCCGTCCTCGCACTCGGGACCACAGAGGCAAGTATTAAACTGTCATACGCACCGCCTTGCCAGGCGCACTTGCCACACTGTTAGTAAAATTTCTCTCTCCGTTTCCCTAGAAGGTAAACCGTGCCACATGGAGGTTGACACAGGGTCAGCGCTCTCAATAATCTCGTGGAGCACCCTCAAGAGACTCCATCCCAGCCTATCTACTACCCGGCTTCAGAGATGCCAGTTCGGTCTGAAGGACTACCAGGGGAAGGCCATTCCCGTGATCGGCAGAGGCAAGTTCTTTGTCAGTTTTAGA
Organism: Pseudonaja textilis; assembly: GCF_049901715.1. NCBI lineage: Eukaryota > Metazoa > Chordata > Lepidosauria > Squamata > Elapidae > Pseudonaja > Pseudonaja textilis. Next base: position 76,250,851 of record NC_142008.1, read on the forward strand.
GCTTTTAAAGGCCACCTACCTCTAGTGGTAGTTAACGGCAATCTACCCACCTTATTGGGGCTCGATTGGTTTCCCCACCTCGGCCTAGGGCTAACAGGAGTCCATGCTGTCTCAACCTCAGACACTGACTCCTTATTCGCTGACTACGCAGATGTGTTCAGCGAGGAGCTGGGGTGTTATAATGGAACCCCCATCTCGTTCACCGTTGACCCCAGGCAGTCCCAATCAGATTAAAACCATGGAGAGTTCCATTTGCTATTCGACCAAAACTAGACGCTGAATTGGATAAACTACTAAAACAAGGGGTCATTGAGCCAACGGATTTCGCCAAGTGGGAGACGCCCATTGTCACACCCTTAAAAAGATGGTAGCCTGAGAATTTGCTCGGACTACAAGACAACAATCAATAAATATTTACAAGTTAGTGCCTACCCTGTGCCCGTCATTCAGCACTTATTACACACATTCGAGCCGGGCAGTATTTTTGCTAAATTGGACATGTCTCAAGCATATCAGCAGTTCCCTGTTGATAACCAAACAGCGGAACTTCAGACCATCGTCACTCACAGGGGTGCCTTCCGATGCAAGCGTCTCCAATTTGGCGTAAGTGTTGCCCCGGGTATTTTTCAATCCCTCATGGAGCGGATTTTACAGGGCCTCCCTGGTGTAGTACCCTACTTCGACGACATCTTGGTCTTGGCCAGGGACAGACCCCAACTCTTCCAGAGAGTGCGAGCAGTGTTAGAGAGGTTCAGACAGCATGGCCTCAAGTTAAAAAAAAGAAAAATGCGCCATTGCCACTAGACAGGTGGACTTTCTGGGTTATAAAATTGACGCCTCTGGCATTCACCCCCTGGAGTCCAAGGTTAGGGCAATCCACGAAGCTCCCACACCAACCTCCAAAACGGAGCTACAAGCTTTCTTGGGGCTGCTGAACTTTTATGCATCCTTCTTGCCCCATAAAGCCTCAGTAGCCGAACCCCTACACAGATTACTAGACAAAAAGTCACCGTGGCACTGGGGGCACAAAAAGACCAGGCGTTTAACGCCGTCAAATCACTACTCACGCCAGAGGCAGTGCTCATCCAATTCGACCCCAACCTTCCTTTAGTACTGGCAGCAGACGCATCCCCTTTGGAATTGGGGCGGTCCTTAGTCACAGACTCCCCAATGGTGCCGAGGCCCCCATCGCCTTTTTCTCCAGGACGCTCTCGGCCACAGAGCGAAACTACAGCCAAATAGGCAAGGAAGCCCTAGCAGCTGTTGCGGCCGTGAAAAAGTTTCACGAATTCCTTTGGCCACTTCTTCGAACTGGTCACCGACCATAAACCCCTCCTGGGCCTACTGGCCGGCGACAAACAGACACCTCAAGTCCTTTCCCCTAGGATGACAAGGTGGACACTTTTCTTAGCGGCCTACTCATACAAACTTATTCACCGCCCGGGCAAAACTCTATCCCACGCCGACGCTCTCAGTCGCTGCCCTTACCCACTCCGGCTGAAGACCCAGCTCCTGTCAACGCCATTTTCGAAATCACCCAGTTGGACCTGCCCATCACCGCCCTTGACATCGCCGCTAAAACCAAGGCAGACTAAGCGCCACCCAGGTGCTCGACTGGGTGAGGAGGGGTGGCCGGGAGGCAACGTTGATAACAAATTCGCACCCTTTAAGACTCGCATGCAGGAGCTGTCCAGTTTGCAGGGTTGTCTACTGTGGGGCACTCGAGTGGTCATTCCGACCTCGCTGTGTACCCAAGTCCTGGAGGCGTTGCACGAGGGACACCCCGGCATCGTGAGAATGAAGTCATTAGCACGCAGCTACATGTGGTGGCCGGGTCTAGACGAGGACATTGTCAATTGGGTAAGTTCCTGCAGCATTTGCCAGGAATCCCGTCCTGCTCCCCCCATCGCCACCCCTACCAGATGGGAGAGCGCCAGCGCCCCTTGGTCTAGAATCCATATCGATCTGGCCGGCCCCCGTGCATGGAAAAATGTTCCTAGTGGTCGTGGACGCTTATTCCAAATGGATAGACGTGGCACAGCTATCCACGACCACCACACTAGCAATCACCAACGTGTTAACGCGCCTGTTCGTTACACATGGACTACCCGACTCCATTGTCTCCGATAATGGCCCACAGTTCGCATCAGTAGAATTCAGCTGTTTTGCTGCCAACCTGGGCATTCGCCACATTTTCACAGCCCCATTTCACCCTGCCAGTAATGGGTTGGCTGAAAGGGCCGTCAGGACCACCAAAGAGGCCCTCGCTAGGTTTGGCAGGGATGACTGGCACCACAAACTCGCACGGCTCCTGATGAGCCAGCACTCAACCCCTGTACAGTCACCAATAAGTCCCCAGCGGAACTTCTAATGGGCCGGCGCCTGAGGACTGTATTGGACAGACTACACCCTCAATACTGCCCTGACTCTCCCTCGCTTCTACTTCGGGGTTAGACATTTTATGTTACAGGAGCCAGTATTCGCAAGAAATTTCGCTGGGGACCCACTTTGGATTCCAGGCGAGGTCATCGCCGTCACCGGGCCGAGATCGTATAGGGTCAGGCTGGAGGATGGTCGCGTCTGGAGGAGACACATAGACCAGCTTAGAAGGCGCCTCAGCACCCTTGCCAACAAGAATCCAGAGTCTCCAGTCGAAGGGGAACCACCTCATCCGCCGCCCAGCCACATCGCACCCAACGACCAGTCTACACCAGCGGTCGTCCCGGTCAACCCAAACTCGGACAACAGCGCCCAGAGAGTTGACCAGCCTGATCCAACCCACGAGAGCTCGACCCCAGAAACCAACCCGGTGGTTTCCGAGGATGCCCAGTCCGGAGGGAGCGTTGGCGACACTATGCCGGCTCAACCGTCACAGACTGAAACCGAACAGACAGACAATGTTCCCGAGCTGCGCCGTTCTGGGCGCCAACACAACCCCCCCGTCTACCTCAAGGACTATGCATGTTCGCATCTGGGGGAAGGGGTGTTATGTCCTGAGAACTCTAGGAGTTCTCACTCAGGTCCACTCACTTTGTGTGGGCGTTATTCCCCCATTCCCATTGGTTGGTTCTCTCCAGCAGCCAGCTATAAAAGCAGGCTGCGGGGTCCAACCAGTTGCTGATTGCTGCGAGCCAGTTCCAGGCGTGGCAAGCACGGTCAGCCCTTTATTGTAAAATAAAGTATTGTTGCACTCATGCTCTGGTTCAGCCTCTCATTGCTCAAACTTAACACCTGCATAATTTGGTTTTATGAAAGGGTATAAAGCACTGAATAATATTAAAATAATAGTGAGTATACAATATGCAATTAGATAAATTAAATTTGGCAGTGGTTGCATGGCACAAGTGGAGCACTGTTTTCCCCTAAAATGTATCCCTAGATTTTTCATTATTAACACACAGTGGAGCAAAACATCCAATTTTCACCAAGCTTAAATTTCCTTTTTTTATACACACAACAATCAAAATGACAACAATTCATATATTTTTGCCCTTTCATTTGCATTATCTTTACTTCACCATTTGTATTCATCAACTCTACACTAACATCCTTTTATTTTTCTTACTTACACAAAATACATAGCATATCTGGTTTTTTTTAGTTTCTTTCTTTAATTTATATACATATTCTATTTACAAGGTCTTATTTTCCAAGTCACTTACACAGTGATATAGTACTGTTAACTATTATTTAGGTAACCAATACTCTCAAATGATACTTTTTCATAATAAAAAGAAAGAAATAGGCTTAAATAATAATAAGTTATTGAAGCCTATTTCTTTCTTTTCTTATGAAAAAATATCATTTGAGAGTATTGGTTAACTAAATAATAGTTAATATTATTATATCACTGTGTCAGTGACTTGGAAAATATTTAAATATAACAATTTTATAAATATCATGCCTTTGTAATGGTGAAGACACAGTACCGGTTAATTCTGGCACATCTTGGTGAGTAAACGACAAATGCAAGCAAAGCCCATTTTAATTCCAAGCACGTTTACCCCATTTTTATGCAAGTTAGGATCTTTCATTGGAAGACTATTGTGCAATTTGCTATTTTATGCAAGAACTACAAGAAATCATATTCAAGATATGTAAAAAAATGACCTATCTCTAGTTTAAAAAAACAAACTGAAAAAGTAATTCCTTCATAATATTTTGAAGATTCTTTGCTGTTGTCTTTATCATACACATATGTATATATACATAAGCAATATGTATATGCTATAAACCTAGTAAGCCAGTTTTCCTATGGAACTCAGCATTGTTCAGTTGCTTTAAACAATTTCTATTAATAAAAATATGTCAGTTGAAAGCTGATATCAAAATACAGAACACATGCATAATACTTTAAATGTAAAACCTTGTCTGAGAATCTCTGAGGGTTTCATTCAGCTCTGAATATTTTACTCAGAAAATCAAATTAAGCTGTAACTGTGAAAGCAGACATGAAGCTGTATAGAAATTGTTCCAGCCCCCCACCCCACCCCGATACTCATTTTTTAAAAATATAATGTTACTTCCAAAAATGACATTGGGCAGTATTTTTAAATTACATTTTGAGAAAATTTCAATGACTGTAACGTTACTGATTAACACCAAGAAATAATGGCTACAGGCAGAGGTGAGATTCTACCAGTCCAGACCAGTTCGGATGAACTGTTTGTTACGATTCTGTGCAGTTTGGAGAACTGGAAAATCATGCCACTGCATTGGCTGTCTTGTCCCCTCCCCATCATTCCTTATCTCGCCTGCTCGCCATCACTGCCTGCAGTCTGCCTTCATCTGCCCATGCACACACCATCGCTCCCTTCCTTCCACCGTGGCCCTGTCCGATCTGATCTCCCTGGGTGACTGAGGCTCTGCAAGCCCTGGTCACCTACCTGCTGCTGTCATCAGCCCTGGTTGAGTCCCAACTCCCAGGCTGTCCGGCCGCCATCTTCACCCACCTGCCATTGCTGCCTGCCTTCACGATCAGTGAATGAAGCTCTGCAAGCAAGCACCAGTCACCTACCTGCTGCCGCCACCACTCACCTTTCCCCCGCTTGTATTTTGCCACTGCCGCCACTCGCCTTCCCCCACTTGCCTTTTGCTGCCACTGAAAACAAACTGCCGGAGAACATGTGGAGCAGCTCCATATGCTTTCTGGGTCAGCAGCTGCTTCTCTCCCCTGCTGCTCTTGCTGGGAGAGTGAGAGAATCTTTCTCAGCACAGCGAAATTTAGCTTTGGGTCCTGCAAGTCCCACTCCCATTGGGAAATGACTCCACGCCGCTGCTGCATCCTCTCTCCCAGGTATGGCAAGTCCTGGGCCAGGGCTCAATAGCTTGCCTTCCTACCCCCCACCATGCTTGCTTTTACCCCACACCATGCTTCCCCCTCGAGGAAGTGGGGCTGGAAAGGGTGGTCAACTGCTGGCTGTGGCCTCGCCCTGCAACTGTCCCCGTAGGGCTGTGGCCATTTCCTGGCCAGCTGACTAACCAACCACCATAAATTGCTGCTCCTGACTTTTCTCCACGCTGAGACATTGACGCCGCTGCTCTCACCTGGAGGCAAGAGAGAGAAGTGGGGAGAGAACAGCTGTCTCGATGTGGAGAAAAGTTGCACATCTTCCCATATTCCTCATGCCGCAGTCTCTTGCAGCACCTTTAAACTTAGCGCGCTTCACAAATGAGGAGGAGGGGATGAGGCTGCCTGTGGCAACAGGAATATGAGGAGATGTGAGATTTTTCTCCACATTGAGACACTGATACTGCTGTTCCCACCATGGAGGTGAGAGAGACGGAGAAAGAGATTAGCTGCCATGGCACAGAGAAAAGTCATGCATCTCCCCATATTCCTCTCACCATGAACAGCCTCTCACAGCACCTTTAAACTTAGCACAGTTCATGTGGCAAGAGGAATATGGAAAGTCACATGACTTTTCTCTGCGCCGAGCTGCTCTCGCCTGGAAGTGAGAGAGAGAAAGAGATGAGAGAGAGAATGAGAGATGAGAAACAGAGAGAGATGAGAAAGAAAGAGAAAGAAATGAAAGAGACAGATGAGAGATAGAGATGAGAAACAGAGAGGGAGAAAGGAAGAGAAAGAAATGAGGGAGATGAGAGAGATGAGAAACAGAGAGAGGGAGAAGAAACAGAAAGAGATGAGGGTGAGAGTTGAAAGAAAGAGAGATGAGAACACTTGCTAAACAACTGGCCATTAAGTGAGGACCACTTGTATTTGGTTTTCCAGTCACATGCCCACCTGGCCATGCCCACCCAGTCACATGGCCATATGGCCACGACCACCCAGTCACATGACTACTTAGTTATGCCCACCAACTAAGCCACACCCACAGAACCGATCATTAAAAATTTTTAATCCCATCACTGGCTGCAGGTAACAGAATGAGATACTAAACAAAACAGTCCAAACAATAAAAAATCATTTAAATATTGCTGCTAAGAAAAGTAAATGTCAGAATGTTTACTGTGCATTTGTAGAATCTTTTGTTGTCATTGATATACAAGAAAGACTGGAGGAAGGAATAGATATTATTTTATGAAAATAATTATCAAATTAATTCAATAATATGGAAGAATATTTTAATGGCATCTACACTGATTTGGTCTTTTTAAATCATTCTGATCCATCAGTCATTGGATCACTATTCCAGAAATTAGAAGGTTAATTTTTGATTACAAATGTTACAAATGCTTCTGGTTAGCCTTTGTTTCCCATCCAAAACACACAACAAATGAAACTTCCTGCTCTAGCAAAGAACATATTTAAAACATTTGAGTCTAAATTCTAAATATTCTAGTTTTTTTTATAAACTGATGGCAGAAAACAACTAATGTTCCACTCAGGGGTGGGATTCTACCAGTTCTGACCGGTTTTATAGAACCGGTTGTTATGATTCTGCGGAGTTCGGAGAACCAGCAAATAGTGTTCTTGTCTGGCCCTGGCCCTCCCCTCCCCACCCAGTCAATCCTTATCGTGCAGGTCTACCAACAATTACCAGTTGACCCCAAAACAGCAGAAGCCCAAATGATCGTAACACACAGGGGGGCATTTAAATGCAACAGATTACAATTTGGAGTCAGCGTCACCCCAGGGGTGTTCCAGAGCTTAATGGAACATCTATTGCAAGGGGAAAAAGGGGTGGTGCCTTATTTTGATGATGTCTCATTATCACCCAAGGACAAAAGACAAGTGTGTGACTGCCTAAGGGAAGTCTTAAGTAAATTCAAGGAGGCAGGACTAAAAGTGAAAAAGGAGAAGTGCCAATTAGCCGCCAGCAAGGTTGAATTCCTAGGATATCTTGTAGACAGCGAAGGAATCCACCCCACAGAGAAAAAAGTCAGAGCAATCAAGGAAGCCTTCAGACCTGTGAATAAAATTGATCTGCAAGCCTTCTTAGGGCTCATTCACTTTTATAATATATTCCTACCACAGAAAGTAACTATTGCGGAACCACTACACAGGTTGCTTGGCAAGAAAGCAACCTGGGCCTGGGGGCAACAGAAAGAAATGGTATTCTAGGAAATAAAAAAACTTGATCACATCAGACTGCGAACTAATACAATACAGCAAAACACTCCCACTAACCCTAACCTGCAATGCATCACCTTTCGGCATTGGCACTATCCTCAGCCATGTATTACCCGATGGGAAAGAAGCACCCATAGCATTCTACTCAAAAATTCTGTCAAAGCCAGGCCAGAACTACAGCCAACTAGACAAAGAGGCATTGGCTGCTGTCACCAGGATCAAGCGGTTCCACAAGTACATCTATGGGAGGAACTTCACCCTAGTCACAGATCACAAGCCACTCCTGAGCATCATCGCAGGAAACAAAGCTACACCAAACATACTGTCACCCCGGATGACAAGGTGGTTGGAATTTGTGGCTGCATACAACTACAAATTAATATACCGACCTGGAAAGGACATAAATCATATAGGTGCGCTTAGACATTGCCCCCTACCTGACATAGAAGAAGACCCAGCACCAAACACATCAACCCTCCAAATAGAGACATTAGAAAACCTACCAATAACAGCAGCCAACATCGCCAGGGGAGATGACTTGAGACAAACCCTGGCGCGCATTTTAATTAGGTAGGAAAAGGCTGGCCAGACAACAAGATCAATGAGAACATCAAACTATTCCAGAACAGACAAACAGAACTCTCAATTCTGAAGGGGTGCGTGCTATGGGGAATGGGTGGTAATACCGGACGTTTTAAGGGAAAGCATACTAGAAATGCTACATGAGGGACACCTGGGTATTGTAAAAATGAAATCCCTAGCAAGGAGTTATGTGTGGTGGCCAGGGATGGACAAGGAAATAGGGGACTGGGTGGCAACGTGTAAACACTGCCAGGAATCTAGGCCAATACCCCACACAGCACAAAAACACAAATGGGAAACACCAAGGGGACCATGGTCAAGATTACACATTAATTTTGTGGGCCCAACCAAAGAACACACATTTCTAATAGTCGTAGACGCTTACTCCAAATGGCTAGAGGTAAGCATCATGACAGAAGCCATCATTAGACAGCTCATGAGACTTTTTGCAAAACATGGGTTGCTGGATTTAATTGTATCTGACAATGGGCCACAATTCACGGCACCACCATTCAAGGGATTTTTAGCACAACATGGGATAAGGCATGCACTAACAGCACTGGTACACCCGTCGACAAACGGACAGGCAGAACGCATAGTATGTTACACAAATGAAACCTTACAAAAGCTAGGGACACACAAGAAAAGATAGTTAAACTACTCAGCATACAGCACATAACATCCAGTGCCACCACGAATAAAAGCCCAGCCAAATTATTAATGGGGAGGAAACTGAGATCACACCTAGACAGACTACACCCCACATATAACCTAGAAAAACCAGTAGACTCCTCCAGTAAATGCCTCACATTTCAAACAGGACCCAGTATATGCAAAAAACCTATGGGGGAACCCTTGTGGACACCAGCGAAAGTGACCCAAATAACCGGACCCTGTTCTTACAGGATAGACACCATGGACGGTAAGAGCTGGAAGAGACACATAGACCAGCTCAGATCTAGAGTTATGAGGGGTGACACAGACTGACCCACGGAAAAGGGGCAAGACTCCCAAACATAACAGACCGACCCCAGGGAAGAGGGGGAGACCCCCAAACATAACCATAGGGGAGGGGGAGACCCCTCAAACAGACAAAACACAAATAGAGAGGGAGGGGTGACCCTCCACGAGCAAGAAAGACAACAGAACAATTAAAAACACACAACATCCACTAATAACAGTAGCCCCAGTTGGAAAACGCAGGCACGTACCTGAGACCAAGGAAGAAGGCAGCATGGGGGGACAGGAACAGGTCTAGAACGATAGCAGGAAAGCAGATCCTGGTGGGAGCGGCCTGGCTGACTCAACCAGCCAGGAGATTCCTGGTGGGAGCGGCATGGCCGACTCAACCTTCCAGGAGGTTCCAAGAAGAAGGATGGGAGGAACAACAGATCTGTCCGAACAGTCCACAGACCAACCCGTGACTGAGCTGTGCAAGTCCAGTTGCAATCATAAAAACCTCACCTACCTACGTGATTACATACAGTAGGTGAAGCTAGGATTGGTTAGACCAGACCAGGTGGGGAGGGGAGTTATGTATTAGCATACTTACCTGTGATTGGTTGGTCCGTGGCGGCAGGAAATTCGACGAGCGGTCACTGGCCACAGCCACGAGCAGCCTAACTGTAAATGGGCTGCCGCGGTTTCTTCTGAGAGCAGTTCTAGATAGAAATAAAGATGACTGGTTACTCTGCTGGCTCCTTGAGTCTCATTCCCATGATCTAACATGAATGATCTCTTTATCTTCTAGCGTTAGCAAATAGAATACCATAGTAGTTATTGAGTCAGACTAAGACCAAAAGACCTTAGTTTAAATTATCAGTCAGCTACAATACCTATCTACAATAGATTGACCTATCGACGCAACTGCTGGTTTTAGGTTAAATTGTGAAGATGCTTCACAAAAGCAAATCTATTTATATTCCTTTTTACCTGGTAGTAATGGAGAGTATTTTCATCTTTCATATAAATATGACACAACAGTGGTCAGCTATATATCCTAATATTTATTTTGCATGAAGAATTGGACTTCATAGAATCATATGTTGGAGAGAACTTGGAAGATTTCTAGTTCAGTTGTTTAGGACAGGAAAACTTCAAATCATCCTAAATGGCTATCTAACTATTTGAAAACTGCTACTAATGGGGCACTAATTTCTTCAAGAAAAAATCCTCTCTGCTGCTTAATAGCTGCAGTGGTTGAAAAGTCCTCCTTAGTTTGAGTTTTTAGATTGCTCACTCTGTAAAGCTTTCCACTGAATCTTGTCCTACCTAGAGGTGCTATTCGACCGGTTCGCACCTATTCGGGTGAACCGGTAGCAGTTATTTGGCATGGGTTGCCGAACCAGTGGCAATCCCTGGCTGGCCACACCCCCAACCCGGTCGCCTGGTCGCTCACTTGCGATCACTCTCCTAGCTTTCTGTTCCCCACATCCTCTTTTTCCTCAGGGAAAAGAAAGAAAGGCATGGACGCTGCAAGTATAGCTTTCCCCGTGTGAGTTAAAGTATCAGGAATGAGAAAGAGCGCAGTCTGACAGAGGGTGTGGGGATAAATCGAGCCTTGGAGAAATTTAAAGGAGCTGCTTCCAAAATGCTTGTCTGTTAAGTGCTGTGTGTGTGTGTGTGTGTGTGTGTGTGTGTGTGTGTGTGTATGAGAGAGAAAGAGAGAAGGAAGGAAGGAAGGAAGGAAGGAAGGAAGGAAAGAAAGAAAGAAAGAAAGAAAGAAAGAAAGAAAGAAAGAAAGAAAGAAAGAAAGAAAGAAAGAGAAAGGTAGAGGAAGAAAGAAAAAAATAGGAAGAGAGAGAGAGAGAGATAAAACTCCGTGCTATTATTTTTAATTGTTCCATTATTTATCATGTGTTAATATTTTACACTGTCCCTATGCCTAGAGTGGTTTTTCTGTCTTTCTTTTGCCCAGGGCTACCACATATTTTTCAGGGTTTATATGCATTCAATGTCAATAGTCCAGAGCATAAAATACACATGTGTTTAACAAGAGTTGAAAGGGACCTTGGAGGTCTTCTAGTCCAAACCCCAGCTCAGGCAAGAAAACTGATGATGCCAAACTCTGAGTAGAAATCCTGGGAAAGGTGTCAGAATAATACTTAGAAGGGACCTTGGGGTGAACCCTATACCATTTCAGAGAAATGGCTGTCCAGTCTTTTCTTAAAAACTTCCAGTGATTGAGCACCAAGAACTTCTGGAGACAGGCAGTTCCACGGGTTAATTGTTCTTACTCACAGGAAGTTTCTCCTTAATTTTAGGTTGCTTCTCTCTGTTCAGTTTCCATCCATTGCTTCTTGTTTGCATTTTGTTTTTTTTGGAAAATACATTGTCCCCCTTTCTTTGTGGCAGCCCCTTAAAAGCCTGTTGCCTATTACACTCTTGGGTAAAGCATGTGAGCCATTTCCTCCTTTCAGTGATCCATGAAAGTACATCTATAGTATGCAGATAATAAAGTCAAAAATGGTGAAGAACATTTTTACAGAACTATAGATAAGTTGAGGCTGGGTGACAAGGAATGGCTGGGAGGGGAGGGGCCAGGTGAGGCACCCCTTGATGGAAGTGACGTTGGCCACACCCACCCAGTCATATGACTACCAAGCCATGCCCACCCAGTCACATGACCACCAAGCATGCCCACCCAGTCACATGACCACAAACCATGCCCACCAAATAAGCCACGCCCACAGAACCAGTAGTAAAAAATTTGAATTCCACGACTGGTCCTACCCTCATTTGCTATATAAAATAAATACACATTTTTCCTTTACAATGGCCGTTCAAGTATTGGAAGGCTGACATCATAACCATCCTTTAACCATCCTTTCTTGTTACTGTTAAGCTAAAGATATTAATTTTCTTAACTATACTTCTTCTAGGGTTTAATAAAAGAGGGATAATGCCCTCTCAGCATTATTGTCCCTCTTTTCTGCACTCTTTCCAATTCCTCAACATCCTTTTGGTATTGCAGCAATCAGATCTGGCATAATATTCTAGGAGCAGTCTAATCACTGGGGCCCGGGCAGAATTCACACTTTTTGTAACATCAACAATATACCTTTGTTGAAGCAGCCCAATTTTGCATTATATCTTTTGAAAACTGCAGTCACTTCTGTCTCATGCTTAATTAGTGCTCTGATCCTACTTATACATATTATCACTTAACTTAGACAATTCCTTGTTTTGTATTCATGCATTTTATTCTTCATTTGTATGTGCAGAATTTACATTTCTGGCTACAGAACAGCATATTTTGGATAAAACCCCTTATTCAATTCCATCAAGGTTCTTTTGAATCTTAAAGTTATCACCTGAGGTAAGAATCCTCCTAAAATTGTATCGTTCTACAAATTTGATGAACATCCCTTCTATTCCTTATTTAAGTAACTTATGAAAAGATAAGAGTGCTTGATCCATGACAGAACCTTGGAGTCTCCTACTGCAAGCCTCCCTCCATATAAAATAGATTCATTAAGAACCAGATGTTTGGTACAGGTGTTCAATGTATTGCAAATCCATTTGATAATGGGATATTCTATCCTAGATTGTTCCGTTTTATGGAGAAAGATGCTGTTGTCAACTTTATCAAACATCTTATTCAAAGTATTCTATATCTATATTATTCCCTTGGTCTATTTACTTTAGAACATTTTGTCAAGGTTTTCCTACTGTGACCTGTCTTTAACAAAACCAATTAGTATTCACATTGTTCCTTTCTAAGCACTTGCAAGGTCAGGGTTTGTTACCAAGCTGGTTGGTCTGTGGTTTTCTTTTTGTAACACTGGAATAATATTAATTCTCCTGCAAACCTCTGATACTTTTTCTTTACTCCAGAAACTCTCAAAATTATAGTTAGAGGTTCTGAATTCAGTATCCTCGAATGCAATCTATTTAGACCTGGAACATTAAATTCATTCATAGCAATTCAGTGTTTTCCCACTAATTCCATATATGTTTTGTTTTGCATTGTACGGCTTCTGACAGGTTTGACCACTTTTTCCTTTTCAGGAAAGAAAGACAAATGCAAAATGGGAATTAAGCAGCTTAATCTTCTCCTTGTCACCATCTTTTCTATTTTCTCCAGTCAGCAGCCCTAGTGCTTCTCAACGTTTTTGTTATTCTCCTCATTATTCTCCCTTTTATATTATTTATTTTTCCATTGAAACATCAGTAGATTAGAACACATATATGTAATTACTTGTTCCATATGCACATACCATTCTAACCAGTTGCTGTGGGGAAGATTATAGGAAAAGCTGTCACAGGTACAACAGTTAATTATATGTGAAATAACATGGTTTAACATTGTATTATTTTTCTTAGTTTATGTGCTCACTTGATGACCATTATGAAATTTTACAAATGTTATTTGCATGTTGAAATATTGTGATTCTGTTTTTAATTGACAAATGGATAAATCTCCCCTTGTTTTCCTTTCTTGTTTCTTTCTAATTCTTTTCTTTGTCTTGCAATAAAATATTTCCTATCTGCTTTCATAGTAATATTTTCTCCATAGAATAATGATAGACAGCAGTAAATATTTTTCTCTAGCAGGATGAAAACTGTATAAGATTTATGTTGCCAAATTTGAAGAGATGCTTTGCATATGTGAATCTGCATGTAAAATTATGGTCTTTGGAATGCAAAATGATATCTACTGGATGGCAAATAAATGATATCTTATACAGAAATAGTTTTAGCTTGGCAGCAACATTAAAAGCAATTCCTGCAGAAAGAAGCAATTCCAATGCAATAATAAAATCCTTGACAATTATCATGCTGTGAATTATGCTTTTTACTACAGAAAGTAATATTTTCCTATAGCACATTGTATTATTGTAATTTTTTTTTTGTAAATTTTATTTGAGTTTTCACAAAGAGAAAAAAAATACAAATAAAACATCTTTTTTGAAAGTAGCGTAATCCCAGGTTACATTTCTTTGTACAGACACAAATTCAGGTTCGTGCTCATTTTTATATTCTATTCCATATCTTATTACTATTTTACATTTTCTGCATAGCTTCTCCCCTCTTTTAATTTTCTGAATTTTATTTTAATTATCTCATATCAATTCAAATCATTGTATTTATATTTTTTTGTCTGTTCTGTTTCAATTATCTATTATTTTTTCTCATTAAACAAAATTTCTCCTGTAGTTACTGATTGGAGTATGATGCCTTTATATCTTTTCCCTAAAGTTGTAACATTCAATATAATACATAACTTCCATTCGGATTCTGCTTGGTACATTCTTAAAATACACACTGTATTCTTAAAAAAAGAAAAAAATTATAAATATATAATATAATTAAAACAACATTCCATTCCAATTCAATTCTATCATTAATATTAATATTCATTAAAGTCTTAACATCTTTAACATTACTTTTCAATTAAATATCATACTTTCCATAGTTAATCCCCCCTTCACTTATATTTTATAAACATTAACTAATTAAAATGTTCCCGTTCCTTCCTAATTCAATTTTCTCATTTATTTTATTTCACTTATTTCATTCACAAACATTTCACTAAATTACACTAACTATTTTATCCCTCATTTTAATCATACGTCATTTCCAATTTTCTAAAGTTATTTCTATTACTAATATAACAATACAATCTTATGTATCTTTACAAAATCCCTTTTTCAGTTAGATTTTCACCCATTATCTCTAAATAGGTCCTGTTTCTCTATATCTTGCTCCAGTCCTTTGTACCTTCTTTTCCTTTCCTTCTTCCCTCTCTTCTTCTCTCTCCCCTTTTTACCTCCTTGTCTCTCTACCTCTATTTCTCTCTTCTGTATTCCCCTTTTCTGTTGCTTTCCAGTATTATACTTATTTTTCGAATTATTTTTCTTTTCTTTGGTTGTTTTTTAAATCTTAAATTCTCCATTCTCTTTCCCCCCTTTCCTTTTTCTTCCCCACATAAAATTACTTGTTCATTAAAGATGGCTTCTTCTTTCTCCCAGTCTTCTTGTTTTGCAGTCTTTTCTTGTTGTTTCTCGTAGTTCCAAATCTCCATTTCTAAGAATTGAAAAACGAAGCCAAAATAACCCTTCCCTTCTTGTGCATCTTCTTTGTACTTTTTAAGTTCCATTTTCAATTCATCCAGAAGTGGTGCCACTGTATAAATTTTTAAACAACCACCCGATTGATTTTAGTCATTCAAATATAATAACCAAAAATCCAAAGATCACCAAATAATCCAAATACAAGCAAATTGTTTCTTTTTTGCTCTTTTTTTTCACTTTCTCTTCCTGGGGTTACTATTTAGTTGCAAAGTTTCAGTTAAAATGTATCTTTTAGAAGTCTTGTTGAAGTTTTACTGTAGATTCTTTTTAATTCCAGGCAGTCTCCTTCCTCTTCCGGATCCTGCCCTTATTCTTTTTCTCTCCCTTCCTGCTTATGAAAAAGAAAAATTTTAATGTCCAGAAATCTTTATTATCCCTTTGGCATTTTGTTTTATTTTCAGCTTAATTGCCTATTGATGTCAAAGTGGATTTTTCCGATTTCTTATTTAAGTCTCTTAGTTGTCAGTGTAGGGAAGAAGAGAGAAGAAAAAAAAGCCAAACCTTTCCCTTTTCACTTTCCTTCACTGCTTCTGACTCTTCTTTGGGAACGATGTTATTTTTTTGTAAGTTTAAATTCCAGGGTACCTTAGTTGTTGCTTTTACAACTTAACCCAGTCAGCCAAAAGTTTCACTTCTTATCTTCCTCCTGCACATTCTTTTCCGGTCGAGTTCTCCTTTGTGGTGGCCATTTCTGACCACCGCTGCAACTGCCTTTGGGAAAGGGAGTAATGGCCAGCTGAGGAGGAGAGATGTGGCTCTCTTCAACTCTGATGGCAATCTCCCCCCTCTTCACCACCTCTACGGGGTGCCCCACCACCTCTATGGGGTGCCAGCTCGGGGCACTCCAGGGGCGAGCCCAGACAGAAACCGATTGTGGATTTCTGTCTGTCGCTGAAGCCCTTCAAACCGGAAGTCCCATATTATTGTAATTTTTTAACTACAATTTCCTAAGGAAGCATTTGGACTTTATTTTGCAAGGAATTGTGAACACAAGTCTTTGAACAATAGCAAAAGCAATATCTGAAAGATAAGTTTCTTTATTCTTCCCATTTTAATTTGCTTCAGTAATCAAATGAAAAGTAACAATCTTCCCCATGCATCTTCATTTACACGTGCAGTGTGAGTATCTCTAAGGGAGAGGCTCTGGAATCCATAACTATGGATGCTAACTTCCATATGAACAACTATTTTAATAGTACTCCATCTATATAATCATTGTAAATTCCAGCTATAGGAGAACATGTATCTATTATATCAGTGGGAAGCTCTGTTTTCCAAATAGTTTATGCAAGACCATGAGAAAAGCCCTGATAGATGAAACAATATCACCACTTTACGTCATACATGTCTAGTCAGATGTGCTCAGTAGAGAGACTCGCACATCAGTTGTCTTTGCTTTTTGGGCTCCTGGTATTTAAGATGGCCTTAACTAGATTCTGGAGACAGTATTAGTCATAAAGGTTATTGCGACTGATTTCCAAATGGCTCTGAACTCACCTAATTTTTTTTTCTTTATTCACTCATGCCTGACTCTCAGAGACTGCTTTATATGTGTTGTTTCATAGAACATTAATTTTACATATAGGCTTTGGAAAATATACTGGTGTCATCTCTGAAGCGGAGCTGGCTACAGCTATCTTTTGCTACCTCATAGTTGCCACAAACTCTGAGACAGGGAAGGGAGGGGGAAGTAGATAGAACAGCAAAGAGTTAAAACAAAAAGTTTTCTTGTGGGAACCAAGGACATCCCAAGATGGCAGTTGAAGGAGGAGAGGTGTGATCAAGCAGCCTGCCAGCTACTTTCATTGGACAATGTGATGGGTGAAACATTCCCTCTGGGGAGGGAAATATTTGCTCTTTTAATTAGGGAAAACCCGCAGGAACTTTTAGAGTTGGCTTTCACTAGTTGTGCTGATATGATAAATCCAATAAACATGTTCTTGAGGAATTTTCCTTCCTCAGAGTTCTGATTGTGGCAGATGTGTTACTCAGAACATTGACACTGGGTTGCAGTGATTATTGTCTCAGTGACTGAAATTCACAATTGAAATTATACTTTTACCATTGAATTATGTTCTGTTTTTAAAAAACCCTTTGATTTGTTTTACTGCATGGAAGCTTGAAATGGTTCTAGTCTTAGTCAGTCAGTCAGTGAATAACAGTAATTTTTCCAATGCAGAGTTTAAGGGATTCTCCAACTTTTGTTTTACAAATCATAATCTATACTAAAGAGATTCCTTCCTTTATTTCTTTGAAGCTAGTTTTTCTAGAAGTTGTTTTGGTCTTTTTACAATTATTCTTTTTCCCGTCTTAACTTGTTTGTTCACATTCACTTCTCTTAAGAGACAGTGTATTTAAAAATCTAATCTTTAGAATAGAATAGAATAGAATAGAATAGAATAGAATAGAATAGAATAGAATAGAATAGAATAGAATTCTTTATCGGCCAAGTGTGACTGGACACACAAGGAATTCATCTTGGTGAAAATGTTCTCAGTATATATAAAAGAAAAGATACATTCATCAAGAGTCAAGAATCCTGAAGTACAACACTTAATGAGAGTCATAGGGTACAATAAGCAATCAAATCATACTAGGAAACAGACAATATAAATCGTAAGTATCCAAAGCTGGCAGGAATAGCTAACACCCAAGAAGACAGGCTCACACTAGAACACTGGGCCATATCTAACAAAATAAAATTCAACGTAGAGAAAAGTAAAGTCCTACACTTAGGCAAGAAAAACCAAAAGTACACATATCGACTGGGTGAAACCAGGCCCAATAGCAGTAACTGTGAGAGGGATCTTGGAGTCTTAGTGGACAACCAGCTAAATATGAGCCAGCAGCTTGCAGCAGTCGCCAAAAAAGCTAATGCAATCCTAAGTTGTATTAACAGAGGGATAAGTCAAGATCAAGGGAAGTACTAATACCACTCTATAAAGCCTTAGTAAGACCACACCTAGAGTACTGCATCCAGTTTTGGTCACCACATTATAAAAAAGATGTTGAGGCTCTAGAAAAAGTACAGAGAAGAGCAACCAGGATGATTAGGAGACTGGAGGCTAAAACATACAACAAACGGTTGCAGGAACTGGGCTTGGCTAGTCTAGTAAAGAGAAGGACCAGGGGAGACATGATAGCTGTCTTCCAATATTTGAGGGGCTGCCACAGGGAGGAAGGGGTCAAACTATTTTCTAAAGCGCCTGTAGGAATAATGGATGGAAACTGAACAAGGAGAGATTTAACCTGGAAATAAGGAAAATCTTTCTGACAGTGAGAACAATCAACCAATGGAACAGCTTGCCCTTGGAAGTTGTGGGAGCACCATCACTTGAGGCTTTCAAGGAGAGATTGGGCTGCCATTTGTCAGAAATGGTGTAGGGTCTCCCACTTGGGTGGGGGGTTGGACTAGATGACCTACAAGGTCCCTTCCAACTCTGATGATCTGTTATCTGTTAAGCAACAAAATTACAGCCATACAGTTACAAGTGGGAGGAGATGGGTGAAAAGGAGTAATGAGAAGATTAACAGTAATAGCAGTGCAGACTTTGTAAATAGTTGAACACTGTTGAGGGAATTATTTGTTTAGCAGCGTGATGGCTTTCAGGAAAAAAAACTGTTCTTGTGTCTAGTTGTTCTGGTGTGCAGTGCTCTATAGTGTCATTTTGAGGAAGGAATTGAAACAGTTTATGTCCAGGATGTGAGGGGTCTGTAACTTTAGTTTTCAAATTTCCTGAAGTACCCTGTAAATTCAGCCAACTGGGAAACTACTAAGCCTACATGTTTGTATTTTTTATTTCATTTATTTATTTTATTTGTCAAAAGCTTACAATATAACAGAAATAATGTTTGTATTCTAGTACCTTTTCTTAAGTATTGGCCAAATGCTGACTCCTCTGTGTCATTTGCAGTACAATTGCCAAGGCTGGTTCACCAGGCACAGGTCCAAGCTCCATGCAGCCTTAAAAAGATAGTAGTAAATACAATTCTTGCCATTTGCTTGTTTGTGTTTTAGCAAAATAGATATAGTATATTGCTGCAGTATGATGCTGAAGTAATGATGCCTTTTATTAAAGTTTATTTTGTTTTATTAAAGTTTATCTTATTTATTAAAGTTGATGGAAGTTGAATAGCAGCCCTGTGGTGCAACCAGAACATCCTTGAACTGAACACACCAAAAATTGTAGAAATGGTAGTAGATTTTAGTAGAAGCCCTATTCTACCACTTCTTACAATACTAGACAACTAAATAGAGACTTTCAAGTTTCTAGGTTATCAGGACTTAAAATGGACACCTAACACCAAAATGCCATTAAAATACACAACAAAAAATGTTCTCCCTCCTCCAACTCAAAAAGTTCAGAGTGCCCAAGGAGCTGCTGATACACTTCTACAAAGGAATGGTTGAGTCTGATTTGCACCTCTATTGCTATCTGGTTTGGCACAGCAACCAAAAAAGACACAGATTTCGACAGCTAGTTAGGACTTCAGAAAAAATAATTGCACCTCCATTGAAGACCAGTATACAGCATGGGCCAGAAAGAGAGCCAAGAAAATATTTAAAGACCCCTCACATCTTGGATATAACTTCTTCTGTTTCAACTTCTTCCCTCAAGATGACGTTATAGGCATTGCATGCAAAAACATTCAGAAACAGATTCCCCTCCCCCCCACACTCTGCTAAACAATTAATTCCCACAACACTGTCTTATGCCCTAGGATGTCAAACTGCCTAGAAGGGCTGTATTACTATTACTATTATCCTTCTCATCTCTCTTATTACCTATTTCCTTAGCTTCTTATGACTATAACTTTGTTGTTTGTATCTCATGATTTATGTTGATTGATTATTTAGTGTCCTATGACTATCACTAAGTGTATCTTATGAGTTATGGTGATTGCATTTTTTGATCATTTATCACTTATTGTTTATATGTATGCTGAGAGCTTATTCACTGAAGACAAATTCCTTGTCTGTCCAATCACACTTGGCCAATAAAGAATTCTATTCTATTCTATTCTATTCTATTCTATTCTATTCTATTCTATTCTATTCTACCCTATCCTATTCATTCCCCAGAATATTTGAAGACAGATCTTCTGGGAAATGGGGACATGTATCCAAGAGTGAACCCATTCTATCAATGTTTTTAAAAGAAAATGAGTGAGTCAAGAATTTCCACATCTGCTATTGCTTGCCCACCCACCTAATGAAAAGCAGTGTGGGAAAGGAAATAAATGGGCTCAATATAAATAAAAGTGAGCCATCCCTCCTACACCCTTTTTAACAGGTGTGCAAGGAAAAAGAATGATGAGATTCATGAGGTTGAAGTGGGTTTCTCTTCATTATTTTTTCTTCCAAACAGTTTCACACAATTCATTGGATTTTTCTAAACGAAGCAAGCCCAATACATTCCATGATACCGTCAGAAACAGATTCAAAAAGAGGCAAGCCAGAACAATGCTGAGAGCAAAATAAAGATGGATATATTGCCCTTTCCTGCTCCTACTAGAGATTATCAGAAAGTTTGACCAATGCTATTTCTGTCCCATATCTAGGTTTGAATCCCAGTTGAAAGTAATCCAGATAATGTATTTCCAACAGGATCCGCTGGAGCTCCAGTATGACCACTTTCTCAAAAACCTTCTTAGAAAGGAAGGATAAAGAACAAAAAATGTTTAATCATCTAGCAATGGTTACTTAAGAAGGTGAGCTATAGCCTCCATAAATGGCTGGAGGTCCACCCCCTTCTCCAGATAGTCCCCACATCCACACATTTATTATCTCCCAGGCAGCTTTTATCACGTGATAAGGGGCATGGATCTAAAACCCAGGTGGCCAAGCTCACGTACTTTAGAAACCTGTCCACTTTCTCAGGAGTAATAGAGTCAAACTGTTCCTAGATAACTGGATAGCCCTGGGCATCTCCATCTCAACAATGTTACTTCAAACTGGGGGAAAAATAGATGATTTTATCTGTCAGAAAATCAGCAAATTCCTCAGCATAATCCTGCAGGTACATCTCCAAGTCCTCCTTTTCCAGAAGGAACTGGGTTACTCTAAAGAAGTTTATTGGGTGATTATCCACAATCTGTGTGGGAAAAAAATTCCACTTTGCCACACAAATTATCACAAAATATCACAAATTATCACAATTATCACGGCCATAATAGCAGCTCTTACCCATGTTTGGTTGAATTGATTCTTTGTCTTCTGCCTGTAGCTCTTTACCTCTCAGTTCCTTCATACACTATGGGGCCTGATGAGATTCATGAGGTTGAAAAAGGTTGCTTGAGTGAAGTCCTAGATGACTTGGACAGATCCATGGTCTCCATGATTCTTGAGTTACCTCTAATCCCACAGCCCAGGCTATTATGCCCAAGCAGATGCAGTAAATCTTTAACTCCATTCACTGATAAACAAATGTACAAACTAGAAATTTTGGGAAATAGGAGAATACTCTAAAATGGGCACAGAAATTAGAGACAGTGAACTTTTTTTTCCAATACAACAGTATCTGAGCATTATCTAACTCAGGGTAGAAGAGGCTGTCATCCATTGGACATATACTGCAGACTTTGGGGTTAGGCTTTTTGGGTGGCTCTGGATTTTTCAAGATGTAGTGATTGCATTGTCAAGAGTGATTCATTATATTGACTTCTGGCTGACATCACGGAGAGATCGGACATGAGGAGTGGGTCTCCATGCTCCCGTGCCAAATTTTCCTCATTGGTGGGCTCCAAAAGGAGCCAAAACTGCCCTGTAGGGGCATTGAAGCAAAGAGGGGTGCCTTGTGAGGTCGCAGAGAGCCGCAACTCTCCTGCCTGACCTGGGTTTTTTTCCCCTCTCAGCTGGGACAGCTGCAGAACAGCTAAGACTGGTACTGGTGAACAGTCTAGAATTGGGTGAGAGGATTCCTTTATATTTAAAGCCTAACCCCAAAAAGAAGAAACCAGGAAAAGAGAGGCTCACAACTAATTTGCTTAAGCAGCAATTAAGCACCTTGAGGAAAATTCCAGAATTGAAAGAAAAGAATAAAGGGGAGAAAAATAAAATAAAAAACTTTTTAAAATACAGGAAATTGGACTCTTAAATTGAAAAGGCATTTTGTATTGGGAAGGCATTTTTAAAATGCTGGAATTATTTACCTAAAAGATAACTTTACTTTTTATAATTGAATAAATGAATGAAAAGAAGATAAAACATATTTTTTACAACTTTGGAAATTTCTACTTGAAGGGTTGTGACAATACCTATTATGCTATATGCATCTATCCCAGGACTATTGGAGATTTAAACTCAAGAACAAGGAAGATATCTAATTAAAGCATCCTCTGAATCCTATGATATATGATTGAATTTACAAAGGCATTGGAAACTCCCTGGGCTATTTAACTGGAACTGACTGATTAATTATGGTACCCAAAGAATTATGATGAGAGCATTTTCTGAAGAGCAATTTTGATATAACTTTGTATAGTGCAGGTAACTCTTTCATTATGGGCATCATCAATTGTTCAGTTTCCCAAAGGCTTTTCTCCAACAACATCATAAAAAACTAACTACTAAGTCCCAGTTCTTCTCTAGTAGCTTGCAGACTATCATCCAGGCTACTATCCAGGTTCCACTGTTGGTATCGATATCTGGATCATGTTGAATTATTGCCATAAAGTGTTCTGGTGAAATTTTTTTACATAGTAGTTTACCACTGCTTTCTCTAACCCTCTCCATTTATCTGGGTTTGGGACTGGCATACGGTTGATGAATGGAAGAGTTAAGGAAAGCAATGGTGAACCAACCTGTGATGAATCATAATAATGAATGAACCATATGTTTAGTTTATGTTATGAAATAATCTACTAGTAACCAAAACAAAAAGGCAGAGAGAATATGCAGTCTAACATCATACATACTACATGCCAAGGCAAATAAGAATGTTTCAAGCTGTCCGGCAGTTTATGGATAATGGGTTTCTTGTTTGAATTTAGAATAATTGGCTGGGGATGCTTTTATCTCTGCAGCTTGTAGTTTTCAATATAACAAAATATTAAAGAAAATTAAATATTAAAAATTAAATATTGTCAAAATATTAAAGAAAAAAGGAAATGAATTGCAATTTTGACAGGCATGGTTTACTCTACTCAAGTACTTGTTAATAGATTGTAAAATGACAGCAATATTTTTTATACAACATACTTTTCCACATACAGTAGCTATGAAAGATACAAAAATACTTTTGATGAGAAACGCAACATTGCTTCTTATCTCACCCTTTTGTTGGAGTAGAGATTCTTGAAAAATAAAAAGGTACAAAAACTGCAAAAGCTGTAGCCTAGGTAATCAAAAGTCTTGAGAGGAAATTAACATGTATTTATATATGTAGTCCTCAACTTAGAACCATTCATTTAGTGACTGATCAAAGTTACAACAGCACTGAAAAAAGTGACATGACCATTTTTCTCACTTAGCTGCCATTACAGCATCCCTATAGTCACATGATCAAAATTTAGATCCTTGGCAACTGGTTCATATTTATGAAGATTGCAGTATCCTGGAGCCCTGTGGCAAGAAAGATTGTAAAATGAGGCAAAACTCACTAACAAAAGTCTTACTTAGCAATGGAAATTTTAGACTCAACTGTGGTTAGAAGCTGAGACTACCTCTAGTTAAATAATTTTTCATTCAAAATACTTTTGCTGACTATTTTCCAAACAATGTGCTGACAGCAACAATGTTCTTGTCTGAAGAAATGATTTTTTGCAATAATTACACTAGCTAAGGAGTGATTCAGAGGTGATATTCAGCCAGTTCTGACAACCAAAGAACTGGTAGCAAAAATTTTGAGTAGTTCGGAGAACCGGTAAATACCACCACTGGTTGGCCCCTCCCCATCTATTTGCTGCTTCCTGAGTCCCAGCTGATTGGCTGGGTCTTCTTTTGTTGCCCTGCACAGGAGAGCAGAGCTGGAAAGCAGGTTAGTGGTTTGGGGTGGAAATGGGCGTTTTACAGTATCTTTTTCCTGGAGTGGGGTGGAAATGGGATTTTATAGTAATTTGCCCTGCCACCCCCACCAAGCCAAGCTACCCCCACCAAGCTACACCACACCCACCAAGCCACGCCCACAGAACCAGGAGTAAAAAAATTTGAATACCACTACTGGAATAAGAATCATGTAATAGGTTAAATCAAATTACTCAGATTTACTATACATAATGTTTCCCAGATAAGTTCTCTTTTTGATATCTGAATGTTCTGCTCTACCAGAATCTAAAATCTGGCACAACATCTAGCTTATAAGAAAGCAGCTAGAAATCTGCTCTCAGAGATTGGTTTGAGGAATACAAGAGGAATCTTGTAGAAAAATGGCAGCATACTAGCAATAACATACCAACATTGGATGGAAAGGACAATATGAAGGTTTTCTCATGTTTAAATTATATTTCTGAACCAGTTCTAAGGCTAAGGAGCTTTTTGTAACCAAACCATGTAAAAACTGGTCTGAGAGTAGTATTTCAGCTACTTCTAAAAATTATGACATCCTTGAATAATATAAGCCCCATTCCCTTATAAGATGCCAGTAGAGGAGAGAGTACATCTAAAGCCATTCAATGTCTTCAGGATAAGACTTAAAGGCTGAACTCAGCACCACTGAACTCCAAAAGCTCTGAGCTCTAAGAGCTACAACCTGGGCTTTTAGCGTGAAACCAAACTCTACAGTTCCTTTGCTGCCTAACAAGTGGAAGCAAGAGAGACAGTGACCAAATTCCTTATTCACCTATAAACTTATGTGTGAGCTGTGCTATTTAGATGGTACAAGCAGAATTGAATTCTTCCTTGCATCAAAATTCTTGTCTGGGCCCAACCAATATATTATGTACATTGAATTGAAGAAATGTTTTTAAAATGCTTTGTGTAATTTAAAGTACAGGTAATCATCAAGTTATGAATGTAATAGAGCCTGCCAATTACATTTGTAATCCAAGGACTCGTTAATGGGATTACATTAAATGAATATGGTCTCTCCCTGCTTTACCCAATGTATTCATTAATCGAATGCTTGGGCAGTTAAGTGCACGTGAGGTATTTCAGGATGGGGAATGTTATGTCCTTGGAACTCTAGGAGTTCTCACTCAGGTCCATTCACTTTGCGGGGGCGTTTTTCCCCCTCACTCATTGGTTGGTTCTCCCCAGCAGCCAGCTATAAAAGCAGGCTGCGGGGTCCAACCAGTTGCTGATCGCTGCGAGCCAGTTCCAGGCTTGGCAAGCACGGTCAGTCCTTTATTGCTATAATAAAGTATTGTTGCACTCATGCTCTGGTTCAGCCTCTCATTTCCCAAACTTAACACTGGCGACGAGGATGGGATGGCTACCAGAAGCACCATGCAACCGCTGAGTCACTAGCCGCCGATCCGCAGCCAGAGAGAGCGATCGGCCGGCGATAAGAGCAACGCTGATCCGCAGCCAGAGAGAGCGGTCAGCAAGCAACGAGAGCGAACGCTGATCCGCCGACAGAGAAAGCGGTCAGCAAGCAACGAGAAGCGAACGCTGATCCGCAGCCAGAGAAAGCGGTCAGCCGAACGATAGTAAGAAGCGTCTGTAGCCGCTTGTTAGCCCAGCTACAGGAAAAGTGAAGCGCTGCGAGCCGCAGCCGCTCGTTGTTTAGGCGCGAAATTCAAACGGCTGTCGAATTTCAAACCTAAAAGGTACAGCGCGGTGCTGTAAGTCAAGTCACTGACGCCCACGAAGGCGCGAATTTCAAAACGCTGCCAACGGCTGACAGCCTAACCTCGTGTTTTGCCTAGAGAGAGAGAGAGGATTGTGACAAAGCCTCCTCAGAGCTGAAATCACTTGCCTACCACAGGCACTAGAAACTTTGCTGCTGCCCCAGAGAGATTTTTTCCACAGATTCTACAACCGATCTTATCACTATGAATTCCAATCCAGTCTTCCCAGCGTTCAAACCGGATGAGGAGAAGTGGGAATCATACAAGAACCGCTTTAACCATTACATCGACGCAATTGGGCTGGCTGATGCTGGGGAGCACCGGAAAAATCATATTTCCTAATCTACTGTGGAGCCATCGTCTTTGACACTGCCACAGCTCTCGTGGCTCCACGTGAGTTAAAAACGTTCCATGGTCTGAACTGTTAGAAATCCTTACTAACCATTATTCTCCCAGACCTTCACAGATTGCCAGGCGATTCACCTTCCGTATGAGGAAACAGTCAGACAAAGAGACCATCAACCAGTACATGGCAGCCCTCAGGACAGCAGCACTCCATTGTGGGTTTGGAACCTACCTGGAGGACATGCTCCTCGATCAACTAGTCTGCGGGTCAAGGATCTACACCTCCAAAGGCGCCTACTCTCTAAGAAGGACCTCAACCTCGCACAAGCCGTCGAGGAGGCCCTGGCAGCAGAACTGGCAGCACACTCAGCCACCGAAATCCATGCCCCAACTTCCAAGCTAACGACAGTTCCAGTCCACTCCGAGGAGGTAGTAGCAGAGGAAGCCCTTAGTGATGAAAACGACATCCACCGCCTCACCAACGCCAGGCATCCGCAGGTAGGAGCCAAGCAAGAAAACACCGGTCCACCCAAGCACATCACCCTGTGCCTAGCCTGTGGTGGATCCCATCCGAGGGCCACCTGTAAATTCAAAGGAGCCACCTGCAACACCTGCCACAAAAGGGGACACATCGCGAGAGTCTGCCAAGCCCCTCAAAACTCAGCACAAAGGCACCCCCTTCTCACACTCTAGACCTCAGAGGCAAGTATTGAACTGTCGCACTCACCACCATGCTAAACACACTTGCCATACCATTAGTAAAATCTCTCTCTCCGTTTTGTTAGAAGGTAAACCGTGCCGCATGGAGGTTGACACAGGGTCAGCGCTCTCAATTATCTCGTGGAGCACCCTCAAGAGGCTACAGCCCAGCCTATCAACAAGCCGGCTCCAGAAGTGCCAGTTTAGCCTGAAGGACTACCAGGGAAGGTCATTCCTGTAATCGGCAGAGGCAAGTTCCTTGTCAATTTTAAAGCTTTCAAAGGTCACCTACCTCTAGTGGTAGTTAACGGCAATCTCCCCACATTATTGGGGCTCGATTGGTTTCCCCATCTCGGCCTAGGGCTAACAGGAGTCCATGCTGTCTCAACCTCTGACACTGACTCCTTATTTGCTGATTACTCAGATGTATTCAGCGATGAGCTGGGGTGTTATAACGGTACCCCTATCTCATTCTCAGTCGACTCCCAGGCAGTCCCAATCAGGCTAAAACCGTGCAGAGTCCCATTCGCTATTCGGCCAAAACTAGATGCAGAATTGGATAAACTATTAAAACAAGGGGTCATTGAGCCAACAGATTTCGCCAAATGGGAGACGCCCATTGTCACACCCCTCAAAAAGACGGTAGCCTGAGAATTTGCTCGGACTACAAGACCACAATTAATAAGTTTTTACAAGTTAGCGCTTACCCAGTGCCCGTCATTCAGCATTTATTGCACACTTTTGAACCTGGCAGCATTTTTGCCAAATTGGACATGTCTCAAGCGTATCAACAGTTCCTGTTGACAGCCAAACAGCGGAACTCCAGACCATCATCACCCACAGGGGTGCTTTCCGGTGCAAGCGTCTCCAATTTGGCGTAAGTGTTTCCCTGGCATTTTTCAATCCCTCATGGAGCGGATTTTGCAGGGCCTCCCTGGTGTAGTACCCTACTTGACGACATCTTAGTCTCGGCCAGGGACAGACCCCAACTCTTCCAGAGAGTTCGAGCAGTGTTAGAGAGGTTCAGACAGCATGGCCTCAAATTAAAAAAAGAAAAATGTGCCATTGCCACTAGACAGGTGGACTTTCTGGGTTATAAAATTGACGCCTCAGGCATCCACCCCTGGAGTCCAAGGTTAAGGCAATTCACGAGGCACCCACTCCAACCTCCAAAACTGAGCTGCAGGCCTTCTTGGGGCTATTGAACTTTTACGGCGTCCTTCCTGCCCCATAAAGCATCAGTGGCAGAACCCTACACAGACTGTTGGATAAAAATCACCTTGGCACTAGGGTCACAAAGAAGACTCTGCTTTTCGCGCCGTCAAATCACTACTCACGTCAGAGGCAGTACTTATTCAGTTCGACCCCAACCTTCCATTAGTGCTAGCAGCAGATGCATCCCCTTTTGGAATCGGGGCAGTATTAAGTCACAGGCTCCCCAATGGCTCCGAGGCTCCCATTGCTTTTTTTCTCCAGGACGCTCTCTGCAACAGAGCGAAATTATAGCCAGATCGATAAGGAAGCTCTAGCAGCTGTTGCAGCAGTGAAGAAATTTCACGAATTTCTCTTTGGCCATTTTTTCGAGCTGGTCACGGATCACAAGCCTCTCCTGGGTCTACTAGCTGGGGACAAACAGACCCCTCAAGTCCTTTCTCCTAGAATGACGAGATGGACCCTTTTCCTAGCGGCCTACTCGTATAGACTCATACACCGCCCAGGTAAAACATTGTCCCACGCTGACGCTCTCAGCCGCTGCCCCTTGCCGGCTCCAGCTGAAGACCCTGCTCCAGTCCACGCTATTTTTGAGGTCACCCAATTGGACCTCCCCATCACTGCCCTTGACATCGCTGCTAAAACCAAGGCAGACAAAACACTCGCCCAGGTACTGGACTGGGTGAGGAGGGGGTGGCCGGGTGGTGATGTTGAAAACAAATTTACACCTTTCAAGACCTGCCTGCAGGAATTATCCAGTCTGCAGGGCTGTCTGCTGTGGGGCACTCGAGTGGTCATCCCGACCTCACTGCGTACCCGAGTTCTGGAGGCGTTGCATGAGGGGCACCCTGGCATCGTCAGAATGAAGGCATTAGCATGCAGCTACGTATGGTGGCCAGGCCTCGACGAGGACATCATCAGATGGGTAAGCTCCTGCAACCCCTGCCAGGAATCCCGTCCAGCTCCTCCTATTGCCACCCCTACTAAGTGGGAAAGCGCCAGCGCTCCGTGGTCCAGAATTCACATCGACCTAGCCGGCCCATTGCATGGGAAAATGTTCCTAGTGGTCGTGGACTCCTACTCTAAATGGATTGACGTGGCACAGCTATCCATGACCACCACACTCGCAATTACTAAGGTATTAACTCGCCTGTTTGTAACACACGGGCTGCCCGACTCCATTGTTTCTGACAATGGCCCACAGTTCGCATCAGCCGAGTTCAGCCGTTTCGCTGCCAACCTGGGCATCCGCCACATTTTCACGGCCCCATTTCATCCTGCCAGTAACGGATTGGCTGAAAGAGCCGTCAGGACCACCAAAGAAGCCTTGGCTAGGTTCAGCAAGGATGACTGGCACCACAAACTATCGCGTTTCCTGATGAGCCAGCACTCAACTCCGTGTTCAGTCACCAATAAGTCCCCAGCTGAGCTCCTGATGGGCAGGCGCCTGAGGACTGTATTGGACAGACTTCACCCACATTACTGCCTGACTCCCCTCGCTTCCACATCGGGGTTAGACATTTTATCTTACAGGAACCCGTATTCGCGAGGAACTTCGCTGGAGACCCTCTGTGGATCCCGGGCGAGATCGCGGCCATCACCGGACCCAGGTCATATCGAGTCAGACTGGAGGACGGTCGAGTATGGAGAAGGCACCTGGACCAGCTGCATAGGTGTCACAGCATCCTCGCCAGCAGTGACCCAGAATTGCAGACCGGAGCGAGGCCTCAGCATCAACCCCACATCAGCATCAGTCCCGGTGACCAGCTTACACCAGCAGCCATTCCGGGAATCCGAACACGGACAGCGGCATCCAGATGGCTGACCAGTCTGAACCCGTCAACGGGAGCACGTCCCCAGTGACCAGCCCTACGAGTCCTGAACCAACCCGATCCGAGGGGCGTGTTAGTGACTCCCTACCGATCCTGCCTTCCCTACAGACTCTGAACTGACAGACAACCCACCAGAGTTGCGCTGTTCTGGGCGCCAGCATAAACCTCCTGTCTACCTCAAAGACTATGCGTGTTCGCATCTGGGGGAAGGGTGTTATGTCCTTGGAACTCTAGGAGTTCTCACTCAGGTCCATTCACTTTGCGGGGCATTTTTCCCCCTCACTCATTGGTTGGTTCTCCCCAGCAGCCAGCTATAAAAGCAGGCTGCGGGGTCCAACCAGTTGCTGATCGCTGCGAGCCAGTTCCAGGCTTGGCAAGCACGGTCAGTCCTTTATTGCTATAATAAAGTATTGTTGCACTCATGCTCTGGTTCAGCCTCTCATTTCCCAAACTTAACAGGGAACACCATGGGAGGGCCTAGGGCTTCTGCCCACACAAGGTCTTTCCCACTGAATATTTCATGTCCCCCCTCCCATCCTGCTCCACCAACTCACTTATCTTTTGAGGATCTTCATGATCAAGCAAGCTATCTGCTCTCCAGCTGCTTTTGGAGTGCAGGGAAGCCTTGGTGAGTCTGAAGGAACTGAGCTTGAGCCCCTAAAAGCTTCTCTTCTCTGCACCAAAAACTTTTGCAAATGGACGGAAGGCTTTGGGACAGCGATCTTTGGGACAGTTGCTTCAGGCCTTTCATCTTTTTGCAAAATCTTTCAGCATGGAGAATCCAGAAAGAGCCGAAACCACACTCACCCAAAGGCTTCTATTCTCTGTGCTGAAAACTTTTGCAAATAGGAAGGCCTGAAGCAAAGTGAGATTGCTGTTCCAAAGCCTTTTGTCCACTTGCAAAACCTTTCAGTGCAGAGAAGAGAAGCCTTTAGGGCAGGGATCTTCAAATTTGCAGCTTTAAGACTTGAGGACTTCAACTCCCAGAATTCTTCCTCCAATCATGTTAGCTCAGGAATTCTGGGAGTTGAAGTCCACAAGTCTTAAACTTGCCAAGTTTGAAGACCCTTGCTTTAGGGGGTGCAGTCTTGGCTCCTTCAGTCTTCTCTGCACTGAAAGCTTTTGCAACCAGATGGAAGGCTGTGGGGCAGTGATCTTGTGTTGCTTCAGGCCTTTGGTCCATTTGCAAAAACTTTCGGCACAAAGAAGAGAAGCGTTTGAGGTGTGGTGGGAGGGTCTTGGCTCCTTCAGGCTTCTCTGTGCTGCAACCTTTTACAAACAGACAGAAGACCTTTTGCAGTGTGAGATCACTGCCCCAAAGCCTTTGGTCTGTTTTCAAAAGGTTTCAGCACAGCGAAGTATTTGGGGGGGCATGATCTCAGCTCCTTCAGACTCACCAAAGCTGCCTGGTGCTCCAAAAGCAGATAGAGTATCCTAGGCAGGCAGCTTTGATGAGTCAGCCATGCTGAGTAGGGTGTGCTTGTTCCACTCTGCCTCTGCTCTCACCGGTATGCTTTTGGAGCATCAGGAACAGACAAAGAAACTGTGGCAGAAAGACTGGACAGGAGACAGCTCACTTGAGGAGAGAGAAGGAGAGGTCAGCCTGTTCTGGAACTCCGAATCTTTGAAAGGTAAGTGACGGGGTGGAGAGGATTGGTAATATGGTGGAGAGGAGCCAGTGGACCAGCAAAGCAGGGCCAGTACTTGTGAGGTTCCTATAGGGGATGGGAATAGGCAGGGGGAATGTTGCAGTGTCTCTGCGGTCAGTTGTAAGGGTGAACAACTGCCATGGTGCTGCAACATTTGTAACTTCAGGATTGTGTTGTAAGTACTTTTGGGGATGGTGTTGTAACTTTGAACCATCACTAAGTGAACTGTCATAACTCAAGGACTATCTGTATATATTAAGTGGTACATAGATATAGGAAAAGCAAAGACAGTTTGCAAACATCAAAAGATGCAGTACAGAGATACAATTAACAAAGCTGATGTAAACTAGATTTAGCCATATTTGCCTTATGAGATGATAAATAGATCTTAGTCTTTTTGTAGGAGACAGAGTTGAAGAATGTTATCGTATCTCATCATAACACAGAATAATCCAGAATACAGTACAACCATTCTCAACTTAGTTAACTGATTAAATTTGAGCACTATCTCCCAGCAATTTAGAAGGTATATTTCTGTTGCTGCAGATTAAGACTGCATTTCTATTTTTGCAGCCATATTGTACTGCAGATTCGGTTCACTTTTAATCTAAGATGTTTTGAAAATAACTACTGAAGAGTTAGGTAAACACCATTATAAACTTATGCACCTATTCCCTGTTCTCTAAATGAAGAACTTAGTTTTCATTATATTTCATTCTGCTATCTCCACCTCATATAGATTTCTCTAATCTATCAAGTCAGCTTTATTTTTGTCTTCCACAGTATTAGCTATCCTATCCTATTCTATGTCAGCAACAATAAAAATTGTGAAGCATAAAAGGGTCAACATTGAATCTTGTGGCATCCTATCTGCTAACTCCCTCTAGTTTAATAAAGCACCATTATTGAGATCTTGTTTAAGTACAATTTATGTAGAGAATATCTATCATCTATGTAGAGAATTATGTAATTCAACCAACTATTAATTAACTAACCAATCAGAATATCATGAGGAACTTTTTAAACACTTCGTTCAAATAAAGATACATCTAAAACATTTCCTGAAGTTATTTAGGAAAAAATTCAGTAAAAAATTATAAAACATATCTGGAAGGATATTATTTTTGATAAATCCATGTTGTTAACACCATGTTCTTTTCTTTTTTTTTATAAAAGTTTTTATTTTTTAAGACAAACATATACAAACAAAACATAAAAACATAAAACCATCTTCCATTTTATATATATACAGTGTGTCAGTTGGTTACAAATCTTCTGTGCTATCCTTTCATAGTCATTACTCACAGTTTATATAAATTTTCACATTGTCAAAGTAACATATGCTTATATATTTATCAGTTATTAATCATCCCCCACTAAACTATTTATTCCATCATTTTATACAAGATATTCCAAATTTTATTTTAAAATTTATATTGTACTTTCATCCAATGGTTATATATGTCTATATTGTATTTTATATCAATCTATTAAACTTCTATTACAAAATTATCTAATCTATTACATTACCATGTCTTTTTGTCCAACCATTGATAAACAAATCCCAGATCATATAAAATTGCTTATCTTCTTGCTCTCTAATTTCAGATGTCAATTTACTCATTTCAGCACAGTCCATAATTTTCTTAATAACTTCCTCCTGCATAGGTATTTTTTCATTTTTCCAGTTCTTAGCAAATACAATTCTAACCGCTGTTAAAATATTTACAATCAAATATTTCAGCTCTTTATTGTATATTTCCAGTATAATTCCCAATAAAAAGATTTCTGATTTAAAGTCTATGTGTTGTTTTATCATTTTTTCCAACCATGTGTGGATTTTAGTCCAATATCTTTTTGCATCTGAGCATGTCCACCACATATGGTAATATGAACCAGGTATCTGATGACATTTCCAACATTTATCCGATTTGTTCTTAAAAATTCTCGCAATTCGCATCGTATGCAAATTTTCTTTATATGCAGTTGACATTGTCATTTTATAATTTGGAGACACAATTTTTGCCATTTCTCTAAATCAATCCCATATCCAAAATTTCCCCCTAAGCAATCATCGTTTCTTTGACTTGTTCTTCCTCCAACCTAAATTCTAATAAATGTCCATAAAGTTTTTTAAATTATCTTTTCATCAGTACCCATCAGAATTTTATTTAAATCAGTCAACTTATCATAAATACCTTCTGTTTTAAAATCTTTATCAAATCTAGATTGTATTTGCAAATATGAAAACCAATTCATTTTTACACCTTTTTCTTCCAACGCTTGAATAGATTTAAGTTCACCCTTTTCATTCAATATCTCACCTTATCTAACTGTTTGTTCCTTTTGTATATTATTGGATAAGAAAAAGCTTCAATAGTAGATATCCATAATGGAAGTTTTAAGTAATATTGTCTTTTTATCTTCTCCCATTTCAAAAACAATGCCTCCCTAATGTAATGTCTTCTAAAATACCCGTGTTTTAGTTCCCTTATATCAGAGGAAGGCATGCCATCCCAGCAGCAAGTCATGCCCTTCTAAAGTCAATAATCTACTGTTCCTTAATGTTATCCATTCCTTTACCCATATCAAATTTGACGCTTGATAATATAACTCCCAGTTAGGCAAGGCAAACCCTTCTCTTGCTCTTGCATCTTGTAACAGTTTTAGTTTTATTCTTGCTTTCTTGCCCTGCCAAATATATTTCAACGCAATTCTATTTAAGTCTTCAAAAAACTCTTTCCCTAGTTGAATTGGAATTGTCTGAAATAGATATAAAATAGATAGATTAGATTCATCTTAATTGTAGATCAGGCTTGTCCAACCCACGCCCCATGGGCCACATGCGGCCCAGGTCACCTCGTAATGCGGCCCAGTGCCCACCCCAACCTTCGTACCAGAGCCAGCAAGGAGGAGGAGGAGAGGCAGGCGCAAGGCGGGGCGAGGCGAGCGCCAGGCCAAGCAGCAAGAGAAAAGGCAGGTGCTGTCAGAGCGCCACCTCCTGCTGTTGCCGCCACCGCCACCGCCGCCGCTTCTGCACCCGCTGCTGCTTCTGCCCCCGCCATCGCTGCCACTGCTGCCCTCGCCGCTGCTGCCTTATCACACTGTCGCCTGCCCTGCCGCTGCTTCTTCGCCGCTGCCCCCACTGGGCGGGGCAGAAGCGGCGTGGCGCGGGTGGGGGAAGAAGCGGCGGCAGGGGTGGCAGCGGGGGCAGAAGCAGCAGCAGGGGGAAGAAGCGGCGGTGGCGGCAGGGGTGGCGGCGGGGGCAGAAGCGGCAGCAGGGGAAGAAGCAGCAGCGGTGGCGGGGGAAGGCTTCTGCCCCCACCGCTGCTGCTGCTTCTGCCTTCCAGTCCTGCCTCATCCAGCCAGACTATTTGCAGGAGGAGAGGTAGGCACGAGGCGGGCGAGCTTTCTCCCCCCTGCAAAATTTGGCCGGAAAATAAACCGTGATAAAAAAACTGATAAAAAAGTGATAAAAAAATAAATAATTTTAATTAATAATTAATAATAAATAATAAAAACATCTCACTAACTTCATTTACAAATAAATTTAATATGTTAACTATGTTTTCTATGGTTTTTTGGGATGATCAGGTATCGTTACTGTTATTTTATTTTATGTGCGGCCCAAACCAAATTTTCATCTTCTAATGTGGCCCAGGGAAGGTGAAAGGTTGGACACCCCTGTTGTAGATATTTTCCCAAACAATGATAGTTGTAAGTTTTCCCATTTTGCCAAATGTCACAATCTGCTGTTTAAGATAGTTATCCTCTTTCAGTGTGCTAGATTTTGGTGTAATATATATCTCTAAATATTTAACCTTATTTGTGACCTGTATTTCTAAAACTTCTTCCAACTCTTTCTTTCATCTTGCTAACATATTCTTTGTTAATATCTTTGTTTTAATCTTTGTTTATTTTCAAACTTTTCAACTTTTCCATATTCTTCTATCTTTTCTATTAATTTAGGTGCCATTCCCAATGGGTCCTCTGATATAAATACCAGGTCATCTGCAAAAGTTTGCAATTTATACTCTTCCTTTTTAGTTTTCATTCCTTTTATTTCTTTTGCATCTCTAATATTCCTATTCAACACTTCCAATGTTAACACAAACAGCA
This sequence comes from Pseudonaja textilis, assembly GCF_049901715.1. Classification (NCBI taxonomy): domain Eukaryota; kingdom Metazoa; phylum Chordata; class Lepidosauria; order Squamata; family Elapidae; genus Pseudonaja; species Pseudonaja textilis. Next base: position 76,286,627 of record NC_142008.1, read on the forward strand.
GAGGTGACAGTGGACAACCTTGTCTTGTCCTTTTCTTATATCTATGGATTCTGTTAATTCTCCATTTACCATAACCTTTGTAGTTTGTTTATATCGTTTCAATGGCTTGGATAAATTTTTTACCAAAGCCCATTTGTATCAATTGCAGTAGGATGAGTCGCTAACTCACATTGTCAAAGGCTATTTGTGTATCTAAAAACATCAAGGCCATTTGTTTTTCAGGATGTGCCTCATAGTATTCCAAAGTGTCCAGAATTATTCTCACGTTGTCTTTGATTTGTCTCTTCGACAGAAATCCATTTTGATCAGCATGGATAAAGTTATTTAAATATCTTTTCAGTCTTTCTGCCAAGATTGAAGGAAAAATTTTGTAATCTGAATTTAGTAGGGATATGGGTCTATAATTTTTAACTTGCTGCAGGTCTGTATCCTCCATCAGTATAAATGTAATATATGCTTCTGACCATGTTTTGATTATTCTCTTCTTTGACATAATTTTGTTCATGACTTTTAATAGGTGAAGATTCAGTGTTTCCTGAAAAGTCTTATAAAATTCCGCTGGCAATCTATCTGGACCTGGTGCTTTTCCAACATTCTGTTTTTTTTAAAGCTTCTGTTAATTCCATCATCGTTATATTCCCTTCTACCATTGTTTCAATATCTTTGGGTATCTGGGGTAAATTCGCTTTCTGTAAATATTGCTTAACTTTTTCTTCTTGAATATTCTCTTGATAATACAATTTTCCATAGTAATCTTGTATAATTTTTTTCTTCTCCTCATTTCCATAGCAAACATGTCCTTCTTCATTTATTAATTGACTAATCCTTCTTGATTCTCTTTCCTTTCTCAGTTTATAGGCTAACCATCTGCCTGGTTTGTTTGCATCTTCAAAGTAATTCTGTTTAGCATTTTTAATTCTCTGTGCTAATTCCTCTTTTTCCATTAGTCCCATTTTATGTTTAGTTATATCCATTTTAATTTTAATGTCTTTTTTTGCGGGGACTTCTGTATTTCTTTTTCCAGTCTTTTATAGTCATCTTCCAATGTCTTAAATGTCTTTTTCTGTTTTATGTTTCTTCTCCTAGTATAATTTATTATCAAGCCTCTTGTCTACACATCTTGCCTTCATCATGTCCCAGAGATTCTGTAAAGATGTGTCCTCTTTTCTATTTTCTTTAAAAAAAGAAAACCAATTCTTTCTCTATTTTCTGTCTGAAGTCTTTTTCCTTTAATATCATATTATTTAAAGTCTATCTAGATCTCCTCTTTTGTTCTTTCCAAATGACTGTCATTGGGTTGTGGTCTGCCCAAGTGCTTGTTTCTATTTCAATTTCAACACCATGTTATTTTCAAAATCAATAGAATAATGATTGGAAATAGAATTTTCCCATTTTCTGACTGGCCGATTTGCCTTCTTGGATCCCCTTCCTCCTAAATTATTGGAGGTAGAGACAATATTTGCCTTTCTCCAATAATCTAGCACTTCATCACTTCTTTAAGATGACTATTTCATATTTCTTACAGTACCTCAAAATATATTTCTACTACCTCTTTTTGTTGTTTTTTAATCATTTAGTTGTGTCTTGGTTACTTTATAGAAAAGTGCTCTCCATGCTATCCTGTGAAGTGCAGCTTTTAAAAATTGTTATATATTAAACTTTTCATCAGATCTTATGTTATCAAGACAACATGTTCTTTGCTTAATGTCTAAGGAGATTCTCAGTCATCCAGGTCATGATTGTCCCAAAGGTGCTTTTTTCAAGAGGCAACTGGATTTTCTGGTTTTTCTTTGAAGATGTTTCACTTCTTATCCAAGAAGCTTCTTCAGCTACCCTGTTGAGATAATTCCCCATTAGGAGAATGAATGCATACAGGGAGATGTATTTGAGAGTAGTGTTTGAATAATACACGCACAGCACACAGATACACTGTACAGTAAATGTAGGTTTTTACTTCCAGAAACGGTTTAAGCAAAGTCCAAACAAGCAACCCAAAGTCATTCACAAGTAAATTAGTCAGTTTTCAATCCAGGGATAATCCAATAACAAAGTCCAGTGTCAAAAACAGTTCGGTATCAGACTTACATCAAATCCAGTAATATCAGTCAATTAAGAGGAACGGCAATACTCTCCAACAGAAGGAAACACAGACTCACTGAGACTTCTTCTGAGACTAAGACTAAAACAACCCAAGTTTCTGGCTCCATTTTATGGCCGTTTGAGAAACTACACCTAATTACACTTTTGCATTTTCTTTAAAGAGACAGTATTAAAATGTCTATCCTGGTTTATATATTTCTAACCCAAATACCTGTTAGGTGACTTACATTCCTAACATACCCATCATCCAGTCAGAGCTGAAGGAGCTTCGTGAATGAGAAGTGAAACATTTTCAAAGAAAAACCAGAAAGTCCAGTTGCCTCTTTAAAAAGCACCTTTGGGGCTTCTTTGCTTATCGCTTCTTTTTGTCCATTCCTAGCATTATTGCCTTCTCCAATAGATTTCAACTTATTCCAAATTAAAAGATATTGCCATGGTCGTGTTTCTATAAACCTTTAGTTTCACTCCTACCTATCCACTGTTTCTTTTATAGTTGCCTAATAAAATATGTAACCTCTTGTTGGAGGATACTAAGGCAAAATAATAATTGCATAGTTTCATATTTCTTTTTTATATGTTAGCACTGCCATTTTCATTCAGCAGCTGGTGCACCAATTGGAATGTATCTGAAGAAGTCCTTTTGATTAGTCTTAATATGTTTTATATTCTCTCATTTTTTTTAGCCTTGTTCAGTTATTACTACAAGAGTAAGACTCATTGTATGAGCAGCAAAATGAGCTCATTCTTTTCAATGTCATGGGAGTAATAACGGCTATGTGAGCTTTGAAAGAATGCTTTGCTGCAATGAAGTTTTGAAGGTTTGAACTAATTACTTCCTTAAAATTGATTGTGGAATAGTGGCCCCTTTATTTCTAAGACCAAAGTTAAACATTCATGATGCTATGCTTCAAGCTCTTATTAGGAGAGGTGAGTTTGAGGTGAGCTCCTACACCAGAGCTTTCAGATTTGATGGCTTCAGCACAATGTCTGGAGAATCCCAGAGTGATGCAGGGAGCAGGGAACCCATATCAATTTATGTTGAAGGATTCCATAGGATAGCTAGCTCCAACAGAAACTGGAGAATTCTCTCCAAACACCTTGTCGTTGGAATGGAAGTTTCCTAGCTCATAAGCTGAAAGAGGCTAATAATAGGAATGGATATGTCTTTTTCCTTAGCACTACTGATGCAGAAAAGATGCAGAAAAGTTCCCTTGCTCCTGCTGATCTCTTCCCTCTCTTCCTCAGTTATTTGTGTCAGAAACACCATCAAATTATAAATAAAGTATAGCTTGTCTAAAAAGTATGTAAAATAAATACCATTAAAATTAAATGACATTCACCCACTGTCAGGCCATGTTGACAATATTACCTCTTGTCAGCATGAGGTCTTCGTCCGTACATGTTGAAGGACATCCTATATATTATAACATGTGTAAGAGGTTATTTTTCTCCACATTTAGAGTGGATTTTCTATAGGAAAGTCCCATTTTCTTAGATTGGCTTTTGATCTTCCTATTCTGGACATAACCTATTTAGTAATTTCCATAAAGGGCAAGGTTGTTTTTTGCAGCAGACAATCATGTAGTTGTGCCCAGTTGCCTGGTAGCTCTTTACTCATCTTCCATATTTCCAAGGAAGTCTGAGGTAGCTGGCTGTTTGTAGGGACAAATATTTTGAGAAAACTTTTTCTTGATCTTAGAGGTTGGTGGCCATATAATAAATATGTTTCTCTAAAATGTCATTTTAATCCACTCTTTCTGTACAGCACTTTTCCGGTGGAATTTTGAAGGCAGAATACTACCTAATAATATACTTCAGTTGACAAATGGTTGAGAGATGTCTGTAGTATGCAATGATAAAATATATTCTCAGCACAGCAGGAGAAGGCTTAGAGCATCCTTCTTGTGTAATACTACCTTAAAGATTTCCATTATGGCTGGTATGCACAGCCAGTTTGCCAAATTAGCTTCCTCTAAGGAAGCTTTGGATATTTGGGATAGCTGGGAAGCACTGAGAAAATGGTGAAGGCTGTACACTGAGTGACCTCTATGAGCCAAATCACTCTGTGAACATCTATTGTCATTTAGCAAACACATATTAACATATTATCTATAAAGATGTACATCAGAATAGCTCTCATGGGTATAATGCCAAAGATTTCAATAAAAGTACAAACTGAGCTGTAAAGTCCTTCTTAACCCAGACATCGCCACAAACTGTATCTACATTTATAGAATTCATATTACAAATATGATATTGGAAACCACATCTTCAGTGCCTATGCAGTGAAGTTCATTGTCTCCTCCTCTACCAAGTGATGCCTGAATAGAAATCTCTTCCCCTCTTTCTTTCATCTTCTCATCATATTAACTCTATTACAGGTATGAAATAGAACAGCATAACCACATGTTTGCTGTCACAAAAAAGGTATAGGCTTATAAATCTTAAATTAAAGTAATATGTAGACTGTGTTGTTCAAAAATGATTCAGAAAAAAAAACTTCAGGCCTACCACTACTTTTCATTAAAGTTAGTCCTGCCATGTTTACTCTTTTGGTTAGAGTTGTATATGCACATTTTCTTTCCATTCATAGAGATTTTTATAAATCTATACTGTGACAACATCAAATATCTTGGGATGCCTCTCTCAAGCTTTCTACATTAGCAATTTAGTCTCATAAAAAAGCCCCAGGAAAATATCTATTATATCTAGCTCCAGAATACTGCAACCAAAAGCTTACTTCTACAAGTTATCCTAGATATTGCTTTCAATTAAATGGTTGTTCTATAACATTCAAATGACACCCATTTTATGTTTTTCAGGTAAGCTGTATGCATGTGGCTTAATAATCAAATCAGGTTTGCATTTCACTGTTTGCTTACATAAAGCTTAGTGGCTGATTATAAAATTTTAGATATTGTTTGTCCTACTTGAAGTTTGGCAAATGGTTATAAAATTTATCTAAAATTTTGAAGTGATTACAGAGTTAAATATTCACTTCAATGTCAATTTTTTTCTGTATATGAAAAGACCTTATCTTCCTTGAGCTTTCATTCATTTATTTATTTGTTAAGATCCTATATTTATATTCCTTTCTTCATATAGATAAATTCATAGTTGCCTTTTAAACCATTTGAAAGCTTTAACCTTCATAACAAAGGATTTAAATATGCCATTGGAGAAATTTTGCAAAATAATATTTCACATGTTGCACATTTCTTGATTAAAACTAGCTGTTTTGACCTCCCTTTTTTGTTACCTGCCATCTGTATAAATCTTAGTCAACAATACTTGTATGATATCCAGAGGAAAGTTTCCAGACATCTGGTGGTATTTTAAAGCAAATGATATGGGGGTGGAAGGAAGAGAAGAATGTTAGTTGTGCCAATGTGAAGGCATATTTTTGGTTTCTATTTTATCACTTTAAAACTGCATTCACTTTATACTGGAAGCAGCCAAGAAGCTTTATGATTTGATACTCAAGTAGAATACCAGTCTTCGGGGGATGGGGGGGAGATCACTATTTTATCCTCCCATTGGTTACCTTAAGTGCAATTACTTTGACAAAATTAATTCTGTACATTCTCTGGAAGTTGATGTGCAACATCTTTGCCATCATGCTACATTTGATGCAATGAATAAGCATTCTAATGCTTGTTATTGTGTAAGACTTGGATGCTTTCACACGACAGTTTGAATTTAAAATTAGCCTGCCATATTTAGGTTTTAATGGAGATCTGGACATCTCTATCTCTCATGTCCCTTCTATGTTTTCTACTATACCACCTATCTTTTTTCCTTAACAAAAAAATGAGAATTGGAAAAATATGTCTTTTGATTATTAATAAGATTTCTCTGTTTCAAAGCAAATACTAGAGATTCCAAGTTTTAGAGCCAATAAAGGGCTTCATTTAGACTTTAAAAAGAGTCTGATGTCATAACAGCAGATGTTCAGAAAATAAAATCACAAAGTGAAGCTACTATGAAAGATAGTTTTATAGTGGCAAAAGAGTTAGCTAAATCAGTCCAGTCATTTACAGAGGGGGAGGAGTTTTTAAAGCACTGCATGATTAAAGCGTGTGAAGTCTTGTGTCCAGACCAAAAGCAAGTATTTTTTAATGTAAGCCTAAGCAGAAATACTGTTTCTGATTGGTTATGTGAGCTTACCATTGATTTACAAGGACAAATGATGGAAAAGGGAAAAGATTTCATTGCATATTCCCTTGCTGTGGATGAGACCATTGACATCATTGGCACAGCACAACTGACAATCTTCATCTGTGGAGAGGACTCAGGTTTATGCATTACAGAGGAACTTTGGGATATAAAATCAATGCATAGCACTACCACAGGAAAAAACATATTTGAAGCAGTATCTAAATGTGTAAATGATATGAAACTGCCCTGGAATAAACTTACAGGACTGACAACAGATGGAGCACCTTCAATGTGCGGGGAAAAGAAGGATGCAAGAAAAGACGAAGAGCTAGAATTTCACAGGTGAGCTACTGCATATTAGTGCATCATATACCAGGAAAAACAATGCACCAAAGGTCTGAAGATGGAACATATAAGGAGCATTATAAAAAGTTAACTTTACAAGAGCCAAAAGTTTAAATCACTGTCAATTTAAGTCTTTTCTGGAGGAAATACATTCTGAACTTGGTGATCTGCCCTATCACACAGAAGTACGATGGCTAAGACGAGAAAAAGTGCTCAGTAGACTTTTTTTGAGTTGGTTAAAAAATCTGCCAATTCATGGAAAGTAAAGGAAAAGGTTTCACAGTACAGTGGGATGAAAAGTGGCAGTGTGAGTTAGCTTTTCTGTGCAACATAACTAAGCATCTCACTGCACTAAACCTTCAGCTTCAGAAATGGGACGATGTGATCACGGACATGCATGATGCAGTGAAAATTAAGCTGTGACTCATAAAGAAAGTCTCCACCACTGTGTTCTTAGATGCTCATTTTGCTGATAAACTGAGCACATTTCACATGAAGTTTATATGTTACTTTGTTAACTTTGAAGCACAGAAATTCAGTTTTGGACTGCTGTATTTGCAGTTGATGTGGAGAAAGCACCTGCAAACATCCAGCTGATAGAATTCCAATGTAACAGAACACTTAAGGCAAAGTATGATTCTGTAGGGCCTGCACAGTTCACCAGGTTCATCCCTAAAATGATGCCCCAACTCGAATGCTCTGCATGTTTTGTAGTATATACCTGTCTGAACAACTTTTCTCTGTGATGAAAGTGAACAAAAACACACACAGAGGTCTTCTCACTGATGCACATCTCCACTCTATCCTGAGAGTTTCCTCAGAACCTAATCTGAAACATGAATGAACATGTACTCAAGAAAAGATGCCAAACATCTGGCTCAGACAAAATGGCATGAGAGAGAGAAATAAATAGCGTATGTTTTTTCTTTATTTTAAATTTGTTTTTGTAGATTTATTTGAAATGTTTGTTCATATTTGAAATGTTAATCCTGTTTGGATTATGCTCACGTCTTAGACACAATGCACTCCTGAACTAATATGAGAGTCTTACATGTAACTGGTTCTATGAGGGCAGCCATAATGCTGATGCAGTCCTCAGTGAAATTGAGCTTGATACCCCTGATTTAGAGCTTAGTCTGGTTAATGATTAAACCATTGCAACACGTCCAGAAAGTTCTGGGTTCAAAATTCCATTAAGCTATGAACTTCATGGAGTCATTTTAGTCTATTGTTTTCTCTGCTTGATCTTCCTCACAATCTTAGGCTCAATAAATAATCATCCAAATAAATATGCCAGATGATACATAATAATCCATACATAATAATGATACATATATACATAAGATAAAATCACAGATTTATCTCAGTTATATAATTAAAAAGATCATGGAAAGTATCTTACACCAATCAAAAGACAATGAAAAGAATTTATTATCTACCCTTGTAGGCCATTGTATAAAATTTGGCATCTTTATGTTTATCGCTGGATCTGAACTGGCAAGCAAAAACTGGTATGCAATATGTCATATTAGTTGGGAAGACTGTGAAATAAGTGATGCAACAGTACCAAAGTAGAAAAACATATTCTATAAATTTATTCTGTCCATATAAATGAAAGTTTTTTGTATATGAAATATAGATGTTTCTATATTTCCCAAAGGAAACCATCATAAATAAACATAGCACCTTGTTAATGTGAAGGCTATTCTATATTTGAGAATTCCTTTATTGAATAGATGATTACTAGCCCCAGGGAACAACTGATTTTATCCAAATTAAATTTATTTGAAATTGGTGATACATCTAATATTCTTTAACTTTTGCAAAGCTCTACTGCTTTTCAACTCTAATATCAATTATATAATTGCAGCCTAATTTCCAAAAGGCAATAGAAAAAGTTATAAACATAAATAAATTAAATAAATAAGTAAATCGAACACAAAGAAGTGAAATCCAGTTTTCAACTAATACTTAAAAATCTGATTCACATTTTTAATTCTACCTTTAATGCCCAATTTTACAAAATGACTTCAAAATTGCCCTTAAGTTTTGATTGGTTTGGTTCTAAACAGTGTCAATTTGGATATGACCAAGCCAAATTACATGCAAGACAAATTCTTTTTTTTAAAGATTTTTTATTTTTTAAACAAACATACACAACAAAACATAAAACAAAAATCATCTTCCAGTTGCATACAGTGTGTTGGTTGGTTACAAGTCTTTTGTGCTTCATCTCCATAGTCCTCACTTATAATTTGTATAAATTCTCATATTATTCATCTAATATATATATATATGTATATTATCATTAATCATTTATTTGACTATTACTATTTTTCCATCATTCAATGCGAGGTATTCAACATTTTAAATTAATTTATATTGTAACATTCATTACCTCATCATAAATCCATCCAATAATAATATATCCTTATGTTATATTCTCTATAGTTCTATTATCCTAATATTGTAAAATCCTCTAAGATATTTCATTTCCATATATTTTTTTTCTAACCATTGATAAATAGGTCCCATATCTTATAATATTGTTTGTCTTCTTGTTCTCTAATTTCAAATGTCAGTTTACTCATTTCAGCACATTCCATTATTTTCTTAATAACTTCCTCGTGTATTGGAATTTTCTCATTTTTCCAATTTTTAGCGAATACAATTCTAGCCGCTGTTAATACATTTACAATCAAATATTTCAATTCTCTATGATATATTTCTGGTATAATACCCAATAAAAATATCTCTGATTTAAAGTCCATATGTTTTTTTGGTCATTTTTTCCAACCATGTGTAGATTTTAGTCCAGTAACTTTTAGCCTCTGCACACGTCCATCACATATGGTAATATGAACCAGGTATCTGATGACATTTCCAACACTTCTCTGATTTATTCTTGAATATTCTTGCTACTCACATTGGGGGTAAGTGCCACCTGTAAAACATCTTATACAAATTTTCTCTGTATGCTGTTGACATTGTCATTTTATAATTCTCTAAATCAATCCCATATCTGAAATTCTTCCCCCAAGTAATCATTGTTTCTTTAACTTATTCTTCTTCTAATTTAACCTCTAATAAGTATCCATATAATTTTTTAATCACCTTTTCATCAGTATCTGTCAAAATTTTATCTAATTCAGTCAATTTATCGTAAAAACCTTCTGTTTTTAAAGTCTTTATCATATCTAGAATGCATTTGCACATATGAAAACCAATTTATCCTTATATCTTGTTCTTCTAGTTTTTGCATAGATTTAAGTTTACCCTTTCATTCAATATTTCACCATATCTAACTGTTTGTTCCATTTTATATATTACTGGGTATGAAAAAGCTTCAATAGTTGATAGCCAGACTGGAATTTTTAAATAATGTTGTTTTTTAATTTTGTCCCAATTTAATAACAAGGCCTCTCGTATATAATGTCTCCTAAAATACCCATGTGTTTTAAATCCCTTGTACCATGGGAAGGCATACCACCCCAACAACAAGTCATGTCCTTCTAGTGTCAATAATCTCGTATTTCTTAGTGTTATCCATTCCTTGACCCATGTCAAAGTTGTTGCCTGATAATATAACTCCCAGTTAGGCAGGCCAAATCCCCTCTTATTCTAGCATTTTGTAGTAGTTTTAATTTTATTCTCACCTTCTTTCCCTCCCAAATATACTTCAACACTATTTTATTCAAATCTTCAAAATAATCTTTCCCTAATTTAATTGGAATTGTCTGGAACAAATATAGAATTCTGGGTAATATATTCATCTTAATTGTTGATACTCTCCCTATTAATGATAGTTGTAAATTTTCCCATTTTGCCAAGTCTGTCACAATCTGTTGTTTGAGTTTATAATAATTATCCTCTTTAAGTGTACATACAAGACAAATTCTTGATGCCTAAGAGTACATCAATTGAGAATCAAACTCTGAATCAA